>NC_050526.1:21904513-21926063 GCF_002922805.2 Oryzias melastigma
CTGTTGTTGTTTGCCCCGGCCCCCAAAAACTGTCACTCCGCCACTGCATCTGGCTTTGATTTCAGGGTCGCTTCTCCACCGTCTGGAAGGATGATGGGAACTCTTGAAGTTTCAGTGAAATTCGTAATTCCTCATTTTGCAAAAGAAGCCACTTTGCCCTTTCTTTTCTTTTTTTGTTTATGTTGTCCCCCCTTCAGAGGAGCGTCTGCTCCCCCCGACACTTCCTGCACCCCCCATAAATAACCGCTATGAGGTACGCGCCGCAGCTCAGACAGGCGAACACGGCGGCCGTCAGGTAGATCTTGTACAGACAGGGGTGCGTGTACTGTTCCAGGTTGCAGTAGGAGTTGCGCTCCGTCTTGTAGATCATGACTCCGATCGCCGGAAAGTAGAGCAGCGCGGCGGCCACGTCGTGCGCCAAGTTGGTGGACAACCAGCGCTCCCCTCCCAGCAGCGGCACCAGGTCCTGCTTGTTCAGGAGGGTGAGGAAGAAGAGGGCGAGCGTGAGGAGCCAGAACAGCACCGCCACGAACAGGACGAAGTGGATGGAGCCCTCGTATTTGTTGGCAGCGATGGTGACCCACAGCCCGGCTCCGAAGACGATCTGCAGGATCCGGGCGATTCCCCAAAAGCTGCCGACGGTCTTCAGGATGTTCTCCCTCATCTGGGACTGGGGAGGCTGGGGGGACATCTCTCTCCAACTTCCAGATCCCTTTTGTCCCCCAAAGTTGGGCGGGTGGTGTGACCAAACAGCCCCAAATATAAAAAATAAAATAAAATAAAGTTGAAGCAGGGTAATTTTAAAGGAAAAATGTTTTAGTAGAGTAAAATAAAATTCTTTGCACGGTTATGGACCCTCTATGTTTCGTGTTTTCCGCTTCCTCTGTTGGAGTGTCTTGGGGGGGCTGGGTGATGGAGATGGGATGGCCTGTAATCTAAAGCCTGCCCCTCCTCTGCTGGGCTGATGGACTCTCCCATACATTTTCTATGCATGTAAACCATAATTTCCTGCTGTTTTGACATATAATATCGAGTTTTCTCCATTAATCTTTTGCTCTTTTCTCCATGTATTTTTAGCCTCCTGCCTCCTCACAAAGCCGCGCTGTTCGCGCGCTCGCGCGTGCGTCATCCACGCTGCTCTCACATGTTTTCGTCTTCCTCGCGTTTAAATGACAGATGCTCCTTGTGCCAACAGGGCTCATTGACGTCAGAGACTCCCAGCTCTCGCGCCCTACGTGGCCGATAGGCGGAGCTAAAAACAAACACACGACCCGCCTTCCATCGCTCCAATTGGTGGAAATACACTCATTCCCCGCCTACGAGGCGGGGCTTAGAGCTGAGCTCAGCTTTCATTGCTCATTTGAATGACATTCATTCATCCGAAGGACGTAAATAGAGTCCAGGTGAAGGTCTATCAGAGTCGACTGCAGTTTCTATTGAAGGGAAACTACAATAAGGACACAAGAAAGTAGAAGACTGAAAACATTTGGGTGAGTAAATGCTTTTATAGACTTATTTGTGATCATTTATTGCACTTTTATGTAGGAAAAACACAAAAAATGGGAAGTTTTTGAGTCTTATTTTAAATGACAGCCCACTAGATGTAACAGTGTGGGTTTATATCACCAGATAAGCTTAAATAAACAGAGCAGACTGTTTGTTTTTACTATCAGAAGCGTCAGACATTCCAGGTTACGTGAATTGGAGGTCAGAGCTTCTGTTTTTAGTGCAGACTTCTGTGATGTTAACCAGATTTGGCAATAAAACATGGCAAAAAAAAATAAATAAATATGCATAGCCCATAGGGTAGGGTTTGCTCTTAACGTGACTGTGCACAACGTGATGTGAACTCTTTTCACATGAGCTGATGGTGTCTGACCCACTTATGAGAGCCGCGGGGATAAACCGTTAATGTGCAATAAAAGCTGACTGCATGAGAACATCAGATATCTGCAGGAGGACTGGAGACAGTCTGGGAAAAAAAACTACAAACTTTTAAGGTTTATATAAAAAAATCTCTAATAAATACATGTAGGAGTGTGCAAACTTCTTGCAAAAAGGGTAAGATTTTGGGAGGTGAAAACATCTAAAGGGCAATTCTTTCAACTATTTAATGCAAATAAATTAATGAACATTTTATTGCTATGGCGTACTTTTCATTTATTCAGATAATTTTTTACTAAATTGCCACCAAAAATCTTTAATTCCCAGTTAGCTTGTCGTAGTTATGAAATTGGAGAACATTTGTGCTTCAAAGTTCATCTAACGTTCATTTTTCCTTTTTGTATTAATAAGTAATAAACTGTCAAAATCTGGATTAGTCTACAGATCAATTGGGGTTTACAAAATTTCAATTTTTTCAGGTACTAATATTGGATTTTTTATCAGAAGTAGATGGTTGATGTTTAGCTCACTGTTACTGAATACCAAGAGGACAAACTTACTTATGTAAATAAGTAAAAACTAACAATCAATGTCTTATTCTGATTATATGGGTTAAAGGGTTGCATGGGATAGAGTGAGACATTCATTCTAAGCTAACTATGTTGCAAAAATATGAAAAATACAACTTTACTCTACTCATTTTTTTTTAGAAAATTGTTTGATGATAAAGTCCAGAATATCAAGTGATTTCCTGCTAGATTCTTCTTCTACTACACTAAAAATGTTCACAAAGTTGCATGTTGCGGAACACACGTTTCATGGATAATAATTATTATTGGAAATATTGTGTTTACTAAAACACATGTTGCAAGAGACGCAAGTAAAACAAATAATACAAAAAAATCCTAAATTTAATCTAAACTGTTTTATTTAAGATTTAATGTGGATATTAGGGGGTTGGACACAGGAAAAATTGTCTTTTGGGGTACTCTTCTTAATCCTCCTCATTTTTTGGCATTCATTTCTCCTAGTTTTTGTAGGTTTGGTCTCAAATCAGGTAAATGTAGTCAGAAACTACATATTTTAATATTTTATATGTGGATTATTTGAAATATGATTAAATTATCCTTAAACTGTGGAATGATTCATAACATTTTTTGTCTTTAGATCGAACACAGCGCCATTTTCCGCTTGTCCAGGAAGTGGTGTCCCGCACTGTCAACTTTTTGTTTTTATTTACTGCTGACGTTTTAGAAATGAGTTGGAAAGCGCTTTAAAACAGTGTTGCCACACATTTACAACGGCTTAAAATGTAATTTAGACAATCACAATCAATAAATCTTATTTTTGAAAAAGCTCAGGACTGCATAGTTTTGATTCTATGACGGGAGCCTTCAGATCGGTTAAAGTTTGAGCGTGGACCGCATTTTAGACATGCCTCTATTAGAGATTTTTGTTAATTTTAAAGCCAAAAAGGAAAATTATTGTCACAATTTGTGGTTTCTTATAATCTTTAGCCAACAGTATAAAACGAAAAAACAAAACATTCAACAATGAATGTTTTATTCACATGAAAAGCTGTTGCACAATACTGGCACATATTTACCAAATTAATCACTTCTGACCAGCTTAGTGTTGCACAAACTTTGTCAGGTTTCACTGATACGATGCTGAACCAATTCATTTCTGAGTCATAACTTTACAATTTTCTTACGTTTTCATTCAAGCTTAAAGTTTTGTTTTATTTATTTATTTATTACACTTTTTTGTTTTTTGACACTTTATTTTAAAGTAATAATTCAAAATGAACAAAGGGAAATTTTTACTATTAAAACAAAACAATAGTTTTCCTGAATCTTTCCTGAATCAATTTTGCACTTTCAAAATAAAGGCGCTGTTGATTATTTTGCTAGTGCAGAAGTTTAGCATATTTACTCTTCTCTGTTAGTGACTGTTAGTGAATGTTTCACATGATAAGGAGCATCATCCCTCAGGGAAAAAGCTGCTTGTTTATACACCAGTTTTTCAATAATTCTTACTCCTGGTCATATTTTCCAGTGGGTGGATGCATCCACTTGATGCAAAGAGACATGATGAATTATTAACATTTATGTGTCTGTATGATGTGACGTGTTTTCAAAATGCCCTTAGCCATCTAAGGGAGTGAACAATAGTGAATGTATTGATCCGATACTTTTTAGTTATAAAGACCAAGTTCATGGTCCACGTTTTCTCAAAGCAATTAAAAAAAAAACATTTAAATTCAATATTATGATAGAATTTAGTCCAGAAATGTCCAATAAAGCCAGTTTGTTTTAACCAAAAGCCTAAATCAGGGATCTGCAACCTGCGGCTCCAGGGGCACATGTGGCTCTTTTACCCATTCAATGTGGCTTTCCGGTTCAAGAAAAATTTTAAAAAGTTTAATTAAAGTATTAAAAAAGTAAAGAAAACTAACTTTTGCTAACTTTATTCAACTCAAAGTCAAATTAAAACATTTTGACAGATTTTTCTGCATCACAGAAAATGAATTGAAGGTCTGCAAACCGGAATTAAGATGCACCAGATTATAAAGCAGATTTATGAACAAATTTAAGGATTTTGAGTGCACCGTTTATCTACTAAAATATAGAAAGGGTCATTTAATGAGCTCTGGTTTAATTTTGATGAGATTTTTGGCTGAGATGCACCACAAGTGGTAATATAAACTTCTTTTTTTAATAACTGCTGACATTACTCTTATTACTACATGCTGAGTTGAGATGATCCTGTGTGACAACGGGTGTCTTTTATTTTGAAAGGATGTGAGCCTCTATCAAAAGTTAACTATCTCTTATTTAGCACCAAAAATCTATATTTTTTCTTCCTGTTTATGTTTTATTTATGCCAAAATACAACAGTTCATTTATGTTTTTTATACAAAAATAATACCAAAAATGTATGTCTTATTTTTCTAAATGGTGAATTGAGACTCTGTGGCTCCTACTGGGCTGTTATTAGCAAGAAATTGATCCAATTGGCTCTTAAAGTCTTAAAGGTTGAATACCTCAGGCCTAAATGATATGTAAATAACAGATTACAAAGAAGATTGTTGGATTTAATCCCTGCATTAATCAATAAAATATCAACAATAGAGAGGAAACTTATAATTGTTTACAATTAAACTAATAATTGATTTATATTGGAAATTATGTTAGTGTTTTTATGCTTTGCATCACATGCAATCAAGATTTATTTGCATTAAAGTCAATCAACTAGATTGTTTAGTCTCAAGTCTGCATTTTTAACCAAGGAATAAACAAAAATCCTGGTTAACAATTTATTAATTGGTTTAAAGTTTTATTATGAATATTTGAGAGTTGATCATCACATAAACCATCTGAGAGTTTGAATTGTCTTTTGTATTCTAAAGGGCTTTAAAGTACTGATCTTCTTTCACCTGCAAGTAGGATTACAGAAGCAGGAAAGACTGGCAGATACGAGGCATTCAGCAGACTGTCAGGGTTTTTCCTGGAACAGGATCTGTGGATTCCATTCCCCACTTCCTGTCTCAGAAGTGACATGAGCTCCTAAGTCACCTTTATACTGGATTAACCTTCTGACCCTTTTCCCTTTGCACCAATGTTTTTTGATGCTTAACACTTCAAATTGGCTAAAATCGTCACTCTTCCGTCTCTCCACTCCAGCATCCGTGAATGTCCACTTTTTTCCGTGTTCCTCTGGATGGACAGCAGCCCGCCTGGCCCTTCGTCGCTGTGGCGCCTGGCTGAGAGGAGGAGCAGGAAGGCTGGCTCGGGAAACATTTTCAGCAATGTGAACCTGTGGCAGCTCCAGCGGCTGTTCAAGGCAGCAGGAGACCACGATGCAGAGCAGAGAGCCAAGCTCGTGTGGGGACTCAGAGATGAGGCCGACCTGGCCCAGGCCTTAATAGGGCTGAGAGCTCGGAGTCACCGCAAAAGGCTGAGGACTAATGGGAGGAGTGCACTGGGCTCACACTGGCTGCAAGCCTTCAGTCATCTCAGGTAAACCCACAGAACCTCACGCACAAAGTGTGATTTCCTGTGGATATAATTAACAATGTTTATGTTTTTTCTTGTTCAGGATTGAAGAAATCTCGTCGGACAGTCAGGTTCAGGAGGCGGATGAGGAGAGCGATTCAGAGTCAGGAGCTCAGACAAGGTCAGAGTCCTACACACAAGAATCAGGAGGGTCAGGAACTGCAGAGGCACTACCTGAGGACCAAAGCCCAGAGGGGACGTCGGAGAGACCAGTTCCAGCCAGCTCAGGGCTAAAAAGAGGAGGAGAAAGCAATCCTGACAGATACCTCCATCAAATACTCCACTGAGGATCAAGAGACAGCATGTGGACACAGAGAAGCATCAAGGTTTCCATGTTGTGTTCGGCCTTGTAACACCAATTAACATTGAAACGTTACTCTGAAACAGCAGACAGACACTGCTCCCACATGTTTTACAGCGCCACCAAACTGACACTTATATCCACCCAGGATTTATTTATGGAGGCGTGTAAGAAATACTGTTTCTATATGACGCAATTTCTTTTGTTTTCTTTGTGGCTACCGGCCCTACTGGGCCGTCTGGATCCTCCTGTGTCCCGTTTGACACCATAGAACCAGAACAGACAACTACTACTCCTCTTCTGTCATCATTCTCCAAGACATTGTTTTGGTGAGGCTCAGACAGAGCAAAGCTGTGACAGTTATTTACAGAGGCACTTCCAATCCAGCTGCTACCAACAGAGGCGTGTAAACAGGATTAAACCCTTTAAAAAGGTGACCAAAGTTTGTGTTTAGACAGTTTATGCCTCAATTGTTTCACAACACGCTTTGAATTCTGGGTAAAGCTTTAAAGAATACTTTGTATGAACTTACTGCACTAAAATCTTCACTTTCTGCACCAAATAAATGCCACATATGTACTTATGTGAAGGTATTGACTTGAAAATGTGTTAACTTTCCTGTTAAATCTTTAATAGCACTAAATAAATTTGTCAAAATGAAACCCAGTGTTTCTTTTTGGTTTCAATCACTTTCTATACATTATATGTTGGCTTTTACATGTTTGTCAAATAAAGCTTTAAAAAGTTGTGCATGACTATAATCCCGCAGCAATAAATAGGCCTAAACCTCATAATTCCAATCATCTAGATACTATTAGAATGCCGCTCTTTCAGCCAGAGTTTTAAATTGAAAAAAGAAGCTAGCCTAAAAATAGAAAGAAACACAAATCTTATGAAAGCAAGTTTACTAGAAAGTAATAAAATTATTTGTCCATCCAGCAAGTATTTTTTCTTGACAAGAAATCTCACATGACTAAAATCTAGAAACTAGGCTTTTTTTTTAGGCTATTTTGGAATTTAACTATTATTTCAGCTACATGCTAGCTGTTCTTGCAAATTTTTGCTTTTTTTTGGTTTTTAGCCTATTTTGGAGTTTAACTAATGCTTCAGCTACATGCTAGCTGTTTTGGGCAACCATTTTTTTTTCTTTTTTTTAGACTAATTTGGCATTTAAACACAATATTTTAGCTGGCTACCAGCTTCACCATTTTTAGCTATCAATTTCAGCATCTTCAGCGGCCAAATTCAGCTCATAGCATTCACACTAGCATTATTACTGGTAATGCTATATATCTAGTTCATGATTATGTTAAAAAATTACGGTTTAAAATTAAAAAAAATTATGAGTGTTTAATGAGTGTTCAATAAATCCTTATCCTGTTTGGCCCATGACCTTTGGTTGACACCTCTGGTGTAGAATAACGATAAATTAAAACAACTGAAAACCTGGTAAAATATCTTCTTTAAAATCTTTGCAAGTGTCAAATACTTTGCAGTGCAGGTAGGCTACTTGTACGATTTCAGTTTCGAGACACCCCTCGTTTATGCAGATTTGTGGCATTTGCACGTGTCTGACCCAGTTGCAGCAAAGGCTTTCTGTCACACACGTGTCCTCGTATTTGAATCTTAAAGAGTATTGCGGTGTGCGGGGCTGCTTGTGTGGCAGCATGATGCCCAGATCTTGGCACAAATCAACAGCCTGATGAGATCTTCTGTGGTTTTGTGCTGAGGTGTTTTTAAAGTGGTGATGTGTAACGTTTTCAGATATGACGACAGCTTTTTTAAGAGATGTTAGACTCAAAAGGTGTGTGGTTTTACCTAAACGAACATGCTGAACAAGTCCTTTATAAAACCAATCTTTTTTTTAATTTTTTTTTAACATTTCTCTTATTACTCTGCCGTTTAACACCCTAACTGATTATGTTTAAAATGAAATTTGCTGCTTTTGTATCTTTTTAGTTCTGCACACTCTGACCTAGATAGGACGTTTCTGGGACCTTCTGTAACGGGTAATCTGGCGTCTTATTTGCTCTGAACAATGTTTTTCATGTTTTGAAAAGGTTGTGTCCCAGTTCTTCGGGGAACAAATGCCTTGTTAGCCAAGCTTTTACGACAACTGTGACAAAGAGCTTCAAAATGCAGCCGTTTGTGGTTTAAAAAAAGCACACATCTGTCTGAAAATGTTCTGACATCTCGTTTGGGATGTTTCAGTGCATCTCTAGTAGAAAAGAATGGTGCTGTTCAGTCAAAACACATAGATCATCCTGTCTTACAACCATAAATGGCTCATTTGGAAGCTAACTAAAAATAGTTGTAAACAAACCAGAAAGACGAATTACAAACAGTCATCATCTGACATCAAAATGTACAAAGAGCAAAACAAAAAAACCCAAAAACTGTTAGACAAACATTTTTCATAAAAGCAATGACTCAGCAAAATGCAATAGCTAAACAAGATTGATAAACACACATGCATTCTTTTGTTTTGCGGAATTTTCTTGTACCAAAAACAGGATTTTCTAGCATAGACATGTTTAGACAAGACAAATACATGTTCTTTATGTTCCAGTTACACAGACATGGAAATTACAGCTGTATGCAAAATATCTGGACTTTAGACATGCATTTATATCTTATTTGAAGATTTTTGAGCTTGAATGCAGTATTATTGGAAAGTGAAAATAGCCCAATTATATTGTAAGCAAATGTAACAAATGTGTTTTTAAAGGTAGATTTGGACAAATCTAATTTCTTGGTAGAAATGCATTTATGACTCATGAAATTTATGAAAATTGTGATGCGTTTGCTCAAACTGCCACAAGGTGGCAGGATTGTTCCTCTGCTGTGATGGGAGCCAATTGAAGGCTTTTGCCCCTTACTTTGGTAATATTATTCACAAAAAACCCAAATTGTTTTCTTACATAAGAAAAGATTATACTTTAGATCAAGAAATTTAGGTAAAACTTAAGTTTTTGAGGGTTTGAAGACCCACTTTACATTTTAGATCAGTTTTCAAGGCGTTTCCGTGGTCTTTTAATCATGAATATGCAGCTTTTACCTTAAAAAAATCTTTCGTTTTGGACAGTTTCTGCAAAGCAACAGGAGTTCATTCCAAATTTGTTGTGGGTGAGACTGTTGGTGCGCAGTAAGCCCGCTCCTTCTTCCCAACATCCTTCTGGTAACGCTCTCTCACACTAGCTTACAGCCCCTCACAACCCCAACCTAACATTAGCAGTGCAATAAAATATCCAGCCGTACAGTTTTGATCCAGATTCCAGCTCAAATGAGGAAAATGAAGACGTACATGGATCTATTTGTCTGCAAGTGGATGCATCAGAATGGAGGAAGCTTGTAGCCTCCTGATTGTTGCACCTGTGCCACAGCTAAAGGGTTATTTTTTAAAACTATATTTTTCCATCAGCGACTGATTCATAATGATTTGAACAAAGAAACACTAAGAAAAGCAATTTTTAGCTTATTTTTCTTTGAGTATTTCTTCCATTGTGAGAAAAATGTCACAAGAACATGTTAAAAACACCAAAATACTGCAGTATTTTCACTGGAGGGGGACTCAAGTTTATGGACCCTTTGACAGAGTTAAAGTCAAAAAAAGCATTCTTTGTTTTCTCTAAAAAGTCTACAATATTTGCTACATTTATGAGACAAAACGTTCTATCCCTATAAGGCTGTATTTTCTGTTTTTTCTTTATGTTAATAGACATTTTATTAAAAAAAAGATTCTAAGGTTTAATTTGTTTCGGTTTCTGTAGTTTAAACAAATAAATTATGGGCCATTTAGTAAAATATATCTGGATTTGGGGTTAAAGGGCTGTTTTTATAGAGAAAGTAAAATCATTTTAACTCCTTCTGAGTAATAAAGAGAAAAGAAATAATTTAAAAAAGTGGTTCATGTTAACTTATAGTCACTAGATGGTGCAAAAGATTTAGTTTTTGTGAGGCAGACATGGCAGCCCCCCAGGTTGAAGTTAGAATGTCCTATCTCCTATTTGTCACAGACTCGCACAGAAACACACCAAATACCAGAGGAATTTTACCTATTTTATTATACTAATTAGACGTGCTAATTTAAGGATTTTGCAAAAAGACTCAACCTTTTAAGCAACATCTTGTTTGGCTTTAAGCTATAAAAATCATGTTTGTAAAACAGCAACATTTAAAAGAAATGGTTAAACTTCCATCCATAATTTGACCTCTCAAGAGCACCTTGGAAAAAGCGGAAAAATTCGCTTCTATTTCAAAGGACGGGCTGGACAGATGTCCGGCTTCTGCGGACTGATGCCATCCTCATTTGGGGGATCAAGTCCTCTGTGTGTGTCCCGGATCAACGGGGCTGCGGCTGGCAGGTGAGATGACAAGAGTGAGGCCACTGTGGGACAGCTTTATGAGGTGCTGAACCCTCCGCTGATTCCCTCAAACAGCAGAGAAAGCAGCTGACAGGCTCAGACTTAATCTTCTGTTTGCTGAACTTCTCAACTCGTGTTACGAGAAGCTCATTGCAGAGGAAATTCTAGTGGCCTATAAAGGTTATCTGGACTTTCATTCATTCCATAAGCCTTGCGAGGATGAAGTGTGGAATGATGATCCAGCAGTATTACAGCTGGTTGTAGATTTTGTTGCTCTGCTGATGCATTTTTCTTCCTCAAAATGAGCTTTTTTTTTTTACTTTTGACACATTTTTTCTGTTCTGCAGTGAACAGATCTGCAGTGGGTTTGATCAAGAGATTTAACTCCATGTTTGTGCATGTGAGAAATGCTTCTAAAAACAACAGTAACTCCATCCAAGCACAGCCACACGAGCAAGTCTTTTAAAAGAAAAAGGACATGCTCACACAAAGCTTTTTGGTTTATAAAGGAGACATTTGAAGGCAGTTAACCTGCTATGAAAATCATGTTTTTGGTGTTTTCAATATGTTACTGTGACATTTTTCTCATGGAGAACATAAGTAAGCTGAAAACTGCATTTGTGAGTATTTTTTTATTCAGATTATTGTGAATCAGGAGCAGATGAAAAAAAGTAAGGTTAGAAAAAGGCCACAAGCTCTCACTTGTAGAAGACTAAATTCATGTCCATTTTCATTTTCTTCATCATTTTCCTTGCTCCAAATTTGCTAGCCATAGTTGTTAAATTATAATGTTAGGTTGGGATTGTTGAGGGGCTAAGCTAGCAGGTAAGCATGTGAAAAGAGGGGCGACAGGAAGTAGAATCAGGCTGACTCCGTACCAGAAGTCCCACCCACAACTCAGAGGTGAATTTCTGATGAAATACTGCCGCTCTGAAGAAACCTTGTCCTAGAAAACGACAAAGGTTGCTAGATTTTGGCCAAAAAAAACAAAAAAAACCCCCGGCATAATCATAGTAAAAAGACCACTGAAAACGCTTTTAAATTAGATCAAAAGATGATCAGAGAGGGAC
The DNA here is from genome assembly GCF_002922805.2 of Oryzias melastigma. Lineage (NCBI taxonomy): Eukaryota > Metazoa > Chordata > Actinopteri > Beloniformes > Adrianichthyidae > Oryzias > Oryzias melastigma. Next base: position 21,916,191 of record NC_050526.1, read on the forward strand.
TTTAAAACCAAACCCTCTTTGAGCACCGGTTAAAAAAAACATTAGGGTATTTTCTGATCTGTTGTTGAGTGAATAAAATTTAACAACACTTTGCTATAAACTGAACTGAATGGAGACTGACTTTTAAAAAAGTATGGAGTGATTTTTGTGTCATTATTGTAAACGCAAAACTCCCTATTTTGAGTGTGAACCTTTGGAAAATGTGTTTGCTCAAAAACAATTCTACTCTTGAAACTTAAATTTTTTTTTAAAGTTTTAATATTGAAAGTCAAAAATATGTGCAAAAAATATTTTTAAATCTTGAAACTCAAACATACAGCATGTGCAAACAAAAATATTTGACTCTTGAAGCCAACATTTTTTACACATAAAATGTGAAAATATGTGCAAACAAAACACGTTTACCCTTAAAAGTCAAAAATATGCAATATGCAAACAAAACAACTTTACTCTTGAAACTCAAAAATATGAGCAAACAGCACAATTTTTCCTCAAGACATTTTTCCAAATGTGGCACAAAAACCAGCCAATCACAGACATGGACATGAATGTTGATGTCTGTGATTGGCTGGCTTTTGTTTGGTTTGCACATACTTTTAAGTTTCAAGAGTAAAACTGTTTTGTTGATCATATTTTTGTGTTTCAAGTGTACAATCATTTTCTGAGCACACAAACTGTTTAAAGTTTTATGCTCGAAACAATGAATGTTGTACTTGAAATAATGGCACAAAAACCACTCCATAAAAGCCCCCTAGTGGTCACTTGAGGAGTTGATTTGACTCCAGTTTTTTCTAAATCTGAAAGTTTAAAGGTTATTCCTACATCTCCAACATCTACCCAGCTTGTTTATTCAACTTTTTGTCCTTAGTTCACTAAAGCAAGGAAGTCAGGATGAGTGTTTTGAACGCAGAGAACCTGCAAGACGTGCAAATGTATTCTCGCACTGAAGTTAATTTCACACTGCAAACAGTAAGCCAACAGACTCACTAGTTCTGCAGAGCTCATTTATTTTCAGCTAAGATGTTGCAAGAGTTTATCCAGACGTGTTAGGCTGAATAGCAATGCAGTGGTGACAAAAATCTAGTATTGATTTACATGCAAGAACATTCCTTCGAGTTAAACATGTGACAGACGTGGGGTTCTTGTACAGAAGGTAAACACTTTAATCAGTAGCATAACAATATTTTTGCCTGTTTAGCAACTTAGTTATTTATCACAAATGGATTCAAACTTGTGTGTGAGAGACCCAGTTTTCATCCATTTGCAGAGTGGAGGAGTTCACAGGTCAAAGGTCATAGGGAGGTTTTCAAACTTAGATGTTTGAGGTCTAACAGCTATTTCCGTTTTGTCACATATTTTACAAAAAGAACATATTTTTCACCCAACAACAATATCTCAAAATGTAGTCAGTTGAGTAAAGTATCTATCATAAAAATAATATGGCCTAGTATTAGTATACACATGTGTCAAAGTCAAAACCCGGGGGCCAGATTCGGCCCTCCAGATCATTTTATTGTTATAAATGTTATCTTGCCCTTTTTTTCCAACTTGCATAATTTTGACAAAATATATTTTTACAGAGAATAAAATATTGAAAGTTATATAAGGTTTAAGTTGATTCACTCTGGAGTAATATTCCTTCCTGTTTTTATAACTCATAACTATGTTAAAAAGTTACAGTTTTAAAAATTGGCATCCAGCATTTGGACTATTTTTGCATCTACTAAGATTTTTTTTGGCTATTTTGGAGTTTAGCTAAAATTACAGCTACATGGTAAGCTGTTCTGGCTAATTTAGGCTTTTTAAAAAAATTTTTTTAGGCTATTCTGTAGCTAAGCTAATATTTTCACCCGAGCTGTTTTGGCTAAGATAGTTTTTTTTTTCCAGTTTTTTAGGCTAATTTGAAGTTGAGCTAATATTTCAGCTACATGCTAGCTGTTTTGTCTAATGTAAGTTTTTTTTTTTTTTTTTTAGGCCAGGCTAATTTAGCTAAATTGGCCATCAGTTTCTGCACTTTCAGGTATTAGCTTTACTGATTTAAGCTATCAACTTCATTGCTGTCAGCTATTAGCTTTAGCACTTTTAGAGATCAATTTCTATGGAAGCCCAAACTGTTCATAATTAAATAAATAAATACAACATTATTTAATCAAGCGACACTCCAATAAAAGTCTTTTCAATAAATAATTGACCATTTTATTATGAAATGCATTTCATTAAAATTTAAATGGACCATTTTATTATGAAATACGTGTCATTTTTACTTTAAAACATCATTTTTATGTTAAAAACATTTTATAATAAAAAATATATATCATAATAATTTTTTTTCATGTTGGATATTATTATAATCATCTTTAGCTATCAGCACTAACATCTTCAATTTCTAAATTCAGCTTACAGCATTCATGCTAGCATTGTCTTACGGAATGCTATAACTCAAGTTTATAATTATGTTTACGGTAAAGTTACGGTTTTAAATGTTAAAAATGTAGCACTCAGTAAATGTTGATTCTTTTCAGCCCGTGACCTAAGCTGTATTTTGGATTTTGGCCCCTTGTGTGATTGATTTTGACACCCCTGGTCTAGGTTTTCCTAATTTCAGTTCACAAGATTAAAATCTCAATCTTACACTGAGATCAGTTGTTTTTCTTAGAAAAGACATAAAAAAAAATCCTTTAAAAGTTTATGATTTTTCATTTTTCAGTAAGAAAATTGCTATTTTAAAGGTAGCTTTAGACACAAATGAGTGTCGACAAGCACATTGAAATTTTAACACTGACTTTAAAACTTTAAAATGTTTGATTTTTTTTGCAACTAAATAAAGGATAAACCTTATGATCGAGCATTAAAAGATAACAATCATGCTGTCTTCTGCCCCTCTAATCCAAACTCCATTACTGGAAATGTTGTTTTTGAAATTATGAGTCTGTATCATTGATTAATTAGAACCAGCGAAGGAAAGTGCAGCGTCATACCTTGAAATCTACATTATTTCTGGATTTCTCTGTACGGCACTTTTTGAACTGCAGGTGAAAAAGTCAACTGGACAAATGTTTCTCTTTTCCTGTACCTAATAACTTCCAGTTTTTGCAGAGGAATATATTTACAGGCCAGGTGTTTTGGTATTAGCTGTGCAAGACAAGAAAAATGTCGCTGGTCACCTCTTTTTGGTACACACACTTTCTTGAGAAATGAATCAGCAAAATGTGACAAACTGCGGGCGCTCCATCGTCAGTTTCTCCCCCAAAAAACACACCAGTTGACCATCACCATTTTATCTGCATTGCACATTTTCAGGCAGTTATGGATGGGATTTGCCCCCCTGCCAGAGCTCTGTATCAGTCAAAAAGAGGTTTTCGTGGTTGTAAACAATACTTTATGTGGCACACAATTATTCATATGTCAAAACAAGAGGCAGAATTTCCATAACGGCTTTCGAGAAATTCGTGTAAGTCGGGGCAAAGCTGACGAAGAGGAAGGAGGTGATGAGTGACAGCTGTACGGCGAACAGGGAGACAGACTTTTCCCCTCTTTTTCCTTTATGTGTGATTGACAACAGCCGTCCTACAGAGTGATTCTGCACAGGCAAGGATCTAAGAGTCGAATGTGTCCCCGCTGTGCTGTAATTAGAGCATGGAAGAGTAATTAGTGAAATGATACATACAGAATATGTTCCCCGTGCTCTGATAATAATCCCTAACACGTACACAGAACCCCTCATGTGGCTCCCCGAGTCTTTGTTCACAGAAGAATCGCACAACACTGCGGCACAGCTCTCATTGTTATTCAGTCCTCCGTGTCTATGTGTGCCTTTGCTCTAATTCTCAGCACTGTACAGCACGGCTTTCAATAGATTGTGCAATCTGGAAACTCAAGTACAGCATTGCCTCTCTGCTTCCCTTTGAGGTGAAGGGATGATTCAATAGGAGTGTCTTAAAGACCTGGTACTAACATCATTTCCTCGAACTCGACGGGGATGAAATAGATTTTCCGCGAATAAAAAAAGCCCTTCAATTCCTTCAAAAACAAGGTCACTTTCTCAGAATTATGAGAGAGAATAAGATTTTCTTCAAACTTGTCTCTTGATGTAAAATGCATTTCAACCTCAGCTCTTCCAATTCATTTGCACAAGTTCAAACTGCTTTTCACATCCGAGACCTTTGTGTTTGCTGTCATGCTTTGCTGCCTTTAGGGCTCTTCTGGGCAGTAGAGAAACAAAACTTCACATCACATCATACTACGATGCATTGCCCACACTGGCAGCTTCAACCATTAGGATTAGCAGGGGAAGGAAATGATTTAAAAAAGCTCCCTCATCAGACCTTAATAGGTAGGTTCTGTGTCGCATCATTGTGTGAGTCCGTTCCAAGAATATCAGTGACATTATACTTCCACACACTAACGGAATATTGTGCTTAGCTTCGTTTAATAGTGCTGATTTGGTTATTTTTTTAGATCAGAGAAGAACTGTTTTCAGAAAAAAAAATAGCAATTTTGACATGTTTTTTAACTAAATCTTTTCCAAAAATCAAAGACAAATCCCAAACAGTTTGCAAAAGTATTACAAATGTTGGAATAAATTAATTTGTCACTCGACCTTAACAAAATCAAGCTACACTTCTTCAAATGCTGACAAGGAAAATGTTAAAGCAGGAAAAGAAAGTATCGATACTTCAGTACTTGAATTTAAAATTTTAAGTATTTTTTCTCTTGATAACAATAAGGTGTTGAAGAAAATCATGAATTCTAATTTGTGCAAAAGTTTCATTTCAATAGTTTAGGCCATATATGGAAAAATCAAGGCCCAGGTAATTCTATCTGGCCCTCCAGATCATTTTATTTTATTGTTATTTATTTTAATGTTATTAATCTTGCGCTCATTTCTAATTTGTATAATTCTGACAAAATATATTTTATGGAGAGTAAAATATTGAAAGTTATTTAAGGTTCAAGTTGATTTATTCTGGAAAAATACTCCTACCTTTTTATTATTCACAATTATGTCAAAAACTTACATTTTTATAGTTTTAAAAATGGGTAATTAGCTAGCTTTTTGGACTTTTTTGGCATTTATGATTTTTTGGGCTGTTTTGAAGTTTAGCTAATATTTCAGCTGCATGCTAGCTATTTTTGGCTACGAAACATTTTTTTTTAGCTAGTCTTTGCATTTAGCTAATGTTTTACTGGCTATCAGTTTCAGCATTTTTAGCTATCAGCATTAGCATCTTTATTATCCAAATTTAGCTTACAGCATTCACACAAGCATTATCGCAGGTAATGCTATATATCCAGTTCATAATTATGTTAAAAAGTTATAGTTTTAAAATTTTTGTTTAAGAGTTTTTAATAAATGTTTATCCTGTTTGGCCCGCGACCATTTCTTACTGACTACAATCCAGAAGGAGTCAAACTCTCCTTTAAGAAAAACAGGAAGCTAATCAATTGTTATGCTACTGCAGCTATTATGATAAACATATTTTTTTAAATGTAACTTAAACATAAATATAAAGAAAAAAATTGAAGTTTTTAAAATTAATATGAAATAGTTTATAACCTTTGTCGGAGGTCTGCATGACATCCTTACAAAATAAAAGACACCATGTACCATATTTGATGATTTTAATGCAGCTAATTTAGGTAATGTCATGTCAGTAGCTAAAAAAAAAAAAAAAAAAAAAAAATTTTATTTTTGCCATTGTTGGTGAATCTCGGCCAGAAATTCCCAAATCAGAACTAAGTAACCCATTTAGACCATGAGGAACACTTCAAATCCTTTTAGTTTTCCAACAATAGGAAATCTACCCTATAATCTGATGTTCCTTAACCATGAATTCTGGCCACACACTAACCTCCAATTGGTTTTTGGTGGTAAAAGGTACTGAAAAATCCATCAAAATCTTTTAGTGCAACTTTGATGAAGCTACATCACTATTTTAATTTGAAATAGAAAATAATTTGTATTTTTCTTTGACCATGAGAGCCACAATGGAGAGATAAAAGAGCCACATGTGGATCCGGAGCTGCAGGTTGCAGAAGAGAATAGAAAAAAAACCCCTTTTTAATAGGAAAACTTTGGTTCATCTTGTTTTTTACCTTCCAGAAATACAACAAAAAGCTTTATGCAGGTAATAGTTAACACATCACATCACTTAGTTTGTTCCAAATGAAAATAAGAGAAGAAATTACCCCAAAAAAACACATATCTATTGGAGATTTGTAGGGATTTGAAGGCAGTGGAGCACAAAAGTTATTTTTTTAAACATCTTAAAAATCATTCTGATATAAACATTTGATTAAATGTAATAAATGAAAAAATGAAGATGGGAGGGCTGTTGTCATGAAAAGGAGATTCCAAGTTTATACACTGTGTTGAACCTATTAGAAAACTGATTAGCATTAAAAGAATCTATACATACATTTTCTGAATCCACTTAATCCCTTTTGGGATCACTGAGTTGCTGGAGCCTATCCTAGCTGGGCAAAGGCGGAGTACACCCTGGAGAGATTGTTTGTCTGTCACAGGGCCACACAGTTACACACTCTCACATCCACACAGACAATTTAAAATCATCATTCACCTATGAAGAATGTTTTTGGACTGTTTTAGAAAGTCCTAACCACTACACCGCTGTGCAGTCCTGGGCCAAAAACCCAAAATGCTTGAATTTTCTTTGGAGCACGTCTGGATTTCTGACAAACAAATACAAATTCAGGGCTTGAAAGTCCAGATTTCCATGAGGACAAGAAGAGTAATGGTGTGAAAATCATCAGGGTAAAGTGGGACTAATCTCATATTAACATGTACCACTGGATTGGAACTAAGACTGGAAGCGCATGTGAATTATTTATCTTAAAATAGGCCTCAGTGCCAGTGACATGTGCTGAGAGTAACCTTCAGTTAATGAAGAAAGTGGCGATGCAGAGTCACTCACATGTGTGTCTCTGCGCTTCTGCTCGCACGCATGGAGACTTCACATCAGACACCTTATGCTCCAACGAAAGATCAGCGTGTTTTCTTCCTCCTAGCATGGAGAGATGAATTCATTTTCATGTGATTCCATGCACAAAAACATTGTAATGCATCAAATCGAACTATAAATTTGTGGAAAAACATCTGCAAATATGTATGGCTATTAAAGTCCCACTCCAATGAAAATCCTGTTTTTAACATGAAGATTTTTTCACATAATGAAGGACACATTTAAATAAAATTAGGCTTAAAACTGCATTTCTGAGTATTTTTTTAATTTAAATTGTTGTGAATCAGGAGCAGATGAGAAAATGCTGTAAGAAAAAGCCTGTAGCAGTGATGTAGATGCTACAAGCTCAATTCTGATGCATCCACTGGTTGACAAAAAAAATAAAAGAAAGTAGTTCCAGAAGCGACTATGCAGTAGCTGCATATGAATAAAAATACATTTCTCGCATATACATCCACTCTCAATCAATACACCACCATAGAACCAGCACAACACATTGACTCAAGAAACTAGGGGTGAGTATATGAGGTCAAATCAGGATCTGCTTAAAGTGAGCGAAAAAACAGATTGAAAATTAAAAAAAACAGAATTGTAACTGGAAAAAAAAAATAGAAAACAAGACATTATTTGAAAAAAAAAATCAAAAAATTGAAAAAAAGAAATGAAAACTTAGAATAAAACTTGAAAATGGGAACAATATATTGCAAATTAAAAAAACCCCGAAAATGTCAAAAAAAAATTTAAAATGACCAATTGAAAAATAATGTATCCTCTAGTAACAGCTGCTGTATTGAATATCCGCCTTTATTTATTGCTTTTCTGAATCTTCCTTTCAGTTCTCTTTTTTAGGTTTCAAGTTTTCGAGCTGATCCTAATTTTACATGGGGGAGGGGCTTTGAGCTCATTGGATTCAGAAAAAAAAAAAAAAAAAAAAAAAAAAAAAAATTAAAAACAGCAGCTGTTACTAATGGATACATTATTTTTTACATCCATAGTTTTTTATTCAAATTTTCAGCATTTTTTTTCAATTTTCCAATGTATTGTTCAAATTTTTAAAGTTTCAACTCAAGATTTCAGGTTTTTTTTAAATTTCCACATTTTCATTAAATTTACAATATTTTGTTTTCAATTAAAAATGTTTTTGTTAAAATTCTGTTTTTCAAATTTTCAATCTGTTTTTTCGTTCAATTTAAGCAGATCTTGATTTGACCCCATATGTCTGGCGATACGATACGTATCGCGATATGCTTCACGATAAGAGATATCCCACGACTATACCAGAACAATTTTTCACTTTTTTTTTTTTTTTAAAGCTGAAGCTCCATGAATGACCTGCTATGATGCATTTCTTCACCCATTTTAATCTGAGCCTACTACAAAGCACCACAATCTGTGTGTTTTTTTTTCTTATATTAGTAACAATGTGGCACAGAGTTTTGATTCTTGCGAGATTTTGTTGTTTTAGTTCGGTGTAGTTAGTTAGCACAGTGTGCTAACTAGCAATTGGGAGTTTAGGTGGAAAACAAAAGTAGGACACTGAAGGACGGTCATAAATAATTAATCAAATATCATCTTCTCAGCCTTTTAAATCGACACAAGTATCACCAAATGAAATGTCCCGATATATTGTCAAATTGATTTTTCCCTACACCCCTAAAAGAAACAGGAAATGTCTAAAACTACTTCCCTACCAAGAATGCAAAAGTAACAAAATTCTCAGTTTGTGCTAAAATATATTCCTGTAAACCCAACTTACCTGTAAATGTAGGGCTCATAAATATAGAAGGTTAAAATGTAGGAATACAGCGTAAAAAAAATGTGCTTTAAGGTTAGATTTATTATAGTTACTCTCCTTTTTGCTTCCTATTTGCACACTCGGCTTAAACTCTCACCGCCGCTGCTGCTGGTAAAATATTTCACAAGCTCAACCTTCATCCCCACATTTATACGTGGGCTCTGACTGAGCGCTACTGAAACACTGCTGTGGTCTTTCTGAAGCTGTCGGCTGCTTGGATTGTGCTTGTGGGAAGCAATAAAGTCTGTCAACACATTGCCTGAAATGTGGAGGTTTTATATTTCTGCCGGCACCACCGATGTTTGCTGATCCAAAAAGAAGCTTTATGTTAAAGCAAAATGACCCTGTAGATGAAATGACTTTTCTTTTTCTCTGCTGTTTTATTCTGTACAATTACAGTATTTGTAAATCAATAAATACATTTATTCTTTGACTAATTGTGGATTTTTGAGCTTCAACCTATTTCTTCAACTTTAGTGCTTTATGAACTTCCTTAATTATTCCTATAATTAAAGCAATCAAAAAACAAGTTAAATTATTTCGTTTTTAAATATTCAAACATTTTCTTAGAGAAACTGTTTTTTGTGAAGGATCCATCCTTCTTCTTTTTAAATAAATTTTATGTTCTTTTTAATGTAATATGTCATTGTAATATTGTTAAAAATTGCCTTTAAGAGCACATTTGAAGGGCTGCATGTAAATTGATGCTTTTCTTGACTATAAAAGAACCAGAAATTTGCCACCTAACATAATGTGAATTATTTAACATACTATAAACTAAAAACAAAAAAATATTTATACCTTTCTCCAGTAAAAACCTGCTACTCTTCCAGAGGTTGTGGGCAGGTGTCTTTTATATAGATAACGAGTTCTAGCAGGTGTTATTAATCCAGGTAACGAGTGCAGGACAGAGGATCCTCTTACAGAACAAGTTTCAGGTCTGTGGAGAAAGAAAACTGGCTTGTTTGAAAGTGACCAAATACTTATTTTTCACCACAAATGACAAATTCTGGACTTTTTCCCCCTCACTTTTCTCCCATAGTTGCGGTATACCTATGATTAAAAAAAATGACAAGCCTCTCTCGTCTTTTTTCA
>NC_050526.1:21926134-21968624 GCF_002922805.2 Oryzias melastigma
TTAAGGCAAAGATGTAAAATTGTAACATGAAACTGTAAATTTTTCCACATCTTTAAAGTATTTGAATTATGATCTTTTAAAACGCTTACATTTTTAGATGTATTTTGATTAACTAATTTCAAAAACACATTCAGACGATCATAAAATTGTAATGTGTTTAATATAGGGCTGTGAATGTTAACTCACTGATTATAAAAAAACAACGCGTAAATATTTATTAACAATATAAAAACAGTGTTTTGCTTTGCCTCGGCGGTTGGGGCTTCGACGGCGAGCATCAAAATACTTCGCCAAGTACTATCCAACTTATATTATGGTCACTTACAAAATAAATTAATATTCAATTGGTTTTTAGTTTTTTTTGTTTTAATGTTTTTCACATTTTTTTTCTCAAACTTTATTGAACCCAAACAGATTAACAAAACAATTAGACAAATGCATCCAGAACAAAACAATGACATTGATAATATTCCAACACAGAGTAGTTACAGTGGGGGAAATATGAATAAAGCATAATATATATAAGTCACATAAAAGAAGCAAAAACAAAACATAAACATTCGATCCATGGTCTGACGCATTGTTACGTGCGTTTCATCAAAATAGGGTAAATAAAGCATGAGTTCAGAAAGAAACTCCTCCTATTACCGCTTGTTTTTGTCCAGAATTTTTTTTATTTTTTTTATAAGATCTGCAGGTTACTTTCTTATGTCTGTATATGAGCATCTTTGTTTTCTTGGAGTAATACTGCAGACATAAAAGTTTGTAAAGTTCTGTTTATCTTACTGTTGATGTGTTTTGTGCTCGCAAGTTACACTTTTGATAAATTTAAACATTTCATACAATAAAATGAAGGAAAAATGTTCTCTGGTTGTTCCTTGTACTATCATCAAATTTATCTTGTAATAAATTGTGATTAATAGTATTTAATCTGATTTTTTGAATTGATTGACAGCTCTAAAGGTGTAGTTTTGTGTGTGATTTTATATTGTGATTATTCACTGATATTAAGTAGCATAACTTAAAAAAATGAAAATCCTGATTATTCTTAATTTTTTTTACAGGTTTGCAATTAATTAGTTAACATTTTTAATCGATCCTAGTTTAATTCTAATAAATAATAAACTAGAGTAGAAATGTGTTTCACCTGACAGGATGTTGGCCATGTACGAAGCCCAGCTAACGGGTTTCCTTCAGCACCTTTGTAATAGGTTTAGCTCCTAGGAAGGACGTGACGGAGGCCCAAAACGAATGAGATTCCTAATAGAAGAAGACCCCTGCAGGCCCTCAAACCTCCCTGATTCGAAGTGAGGACACAAAGAACGTGTGTGTGGCTGAAATAATCCAGCATCTCTGCACACATCTCCCTCCCCATCACTTTGGATCCAGATGACTGTCTTCAAAGACGCTTATTCCAATGCTACAAATGAAAATGTGTCTGAATATGTTCCCTGCAGGCGCCGGCGCCGTTCAGATAAAATCAAATGATTTAAGTAGCAGTGAGGAAGACAAGTGGGTACTTCAAAAACAACAGCAAACAATGTCCTATTATGGAGACATTTTCATAGAACTTAAGAGGTCTTTTGAGTTATTTGTAGAATAAAGCTCACTTTGATCATTGAACTAAGGTGAACTGACGGTCAACTCTTTAATTTTTTTAGAATTTGAAGCAGCTGATAATCGGAATAAAAATCTGCCGACAACACGTCAGTTCAGACCTCATCAAATGTGGATTTATAACCTGTCAGGATGGATGACAGGTTGTCATTTATGATCTCACATTATATGACATTTATTTGACCAGTCTGGAACTCTGAGTTAAGGTGAAATGAGGACATTGGGGAAGACCGTCTTCTCAGCAGAGCAACTTTAGTTTTCAGAAGATCACAACAAATCTTAAACTGTGTTACTGTGACGTATAAAATATTTTCCTCAAACTGCTCATAAGATCGATAGATACGAGCAAACGAAGCACCTGCAGGACAGGTGAGGGAAAAACTCTCCTTCTTTTCCTTATACACTAATTATATGTACTTATGAATATGTTCTATGTAACATCTGCACACTGTATTTGGAATATTTAGACAAATATGCATTTTATAGGAGTCCCCATTTTGAACAAAAAACCCAAATAAAAACACCAATATAGAAATGAACAACTGAAATAAATTACTAAATTGCATAAATAATTAATATACAGTAATGGAAAAGTAAAATATATATTTTATTTAATACAAATTTTTTAACTATATTAATGATATCCATGTTTAACATCTCATCTTATACATTATATTTGTGCATACATAGACTGTAAATAAAAAAAACACAATTATTTATTTACTTTATACTTTTAGGCAAACAAGTACACTTAACAACTATTTTTGACATTTACAGTAGTTAACGTGTAATAATAATTGTTAATGTAAACGCATAAGTAGCTTAAATACTTTATTATTTCATTGTTCTGTCTGTATAATTAGATTCACTGAAAGCCATTTATGTCATGCATCATTTTTCAACAGCTGGAAATCGAGTGATAAACTTTTGCATGCTGATCCAGTTATTTATTATTTATTTATTTATTTTTTTATGACCTTTACATCTGATGGATTATGTTCCACTGCCTTCAAGCTTTAGTTTTTGAGCAGCAGCAGCGTCAAGTTTTCTGCAGAAAGCTAACAAAGAGTATAGCTGGCTTGACAGCAGTGATACACAACCCCAAAGGGGAGCTGCACTCTGCTCGGCTCAGGCTGTGGGATGAAGCTGTGCATGAGGCATTGCTGTTAAGAGGAGAGAAGTAGTTTTGGTCCATTGTCCATCAGGACTCACATTGAGTTTGCAGCTGGGTTTGCTCTAACTCTTTATTTTTTTGTTTATTAAAAGATTTTAGTCAAAGAACTGGAATAATTGTAGGCTATTAAAATAAGCTGAACAGTCTGGTGTCTGTCGGCAGATTATGTAAAAATTCTCAATTAATTATCTACAAAATCCCATTTTTTATGGTACAATGTATATTAAAGTAAATGTCACACTGTGTGTTTTAAATTTTTAAAGTATGGTGGCCCTGAAGCACAAATCACATCAACGAATATTAATGATCACAATGTCAAATAAAAAAGAAAAAAAAATTACATTTTAGAAATCAAAATGAAACTACAGAAACCAAAAAAAAAACAAAAAAACAATGAAAGTGAGCTCCTACAACGGAGTATAACGGCCAGTTTACAAGCAAAACGTTTTTTTTATTACAACTTTAAATCTCATAAACTTATGTGAAAAAAGTTGCAACTTTTATATTAAGAGAATAAAGTCAAATATGAGTGACTTCAAAAGTCATAGGATAAATGTGTGACTTTTAATCTCTTGAAAGTCATGAGTTACAAGAAAAAAAATGTAATATTATTATTTTTTTTCCAGTGTCCCAAATATTCCGTCATAAGTTCCAGAAATCAAAATGAAATGTGAAGAAAATGAAACACAGAACAGGAACAGGTGGGTATTATGGGTAAACGGTGATTGGATGAGAAAGCAGAAGGATGTTTTACCTGATCTGTGGTAGATAGTTGATTGATAAATCACCAAACTGTTGCAGAGTCTGTGACCAGAATCTTTAAGAAATATCTCCTGTTATAAGATATTATTGAATAACTTAATAATTGAAAAGGTGAATCAGTGACGTCTCATAACACCTACATTTCTGGATCTGGTTTCTTATTTTGCCTAAATATTTTGCATTTGATTTCTGTAAATTATTTTTGTTTTCAAAATGTTTTCTTTTTTGTTTTCCTTTTTTTCTGAAATTGTGTTTTGTTTTTCTGAATTAAGTTTTTATTTCCTATATGTAATAAAGTTTCTTTATTATTTCGTCTATTTTTATTGTTTTTTGTGATCTTTAATATGTTTTTGCATTAAGTGATGCCTTTTGTCCCTCAGGGCCACCGTACCAAAAATTATTTCTTGCTATTTGGAGCTATATATTTCATCATAATACCCAAAAAATAAACTCCAAATCACAGAGAGAAATATTTTTTACTTTGGGAATATTCAAAACAAGTGTACAATTTAATTAATTTTCATTTTGCTGCCAATTTTTAAACACTAACTTCTCGTCTTGTTAATTTGAGCCTTGAAAAAGATCCTTTAAAACACTACAATTTTTTTTATTAAATGAGGTCTGACCAACTTAAATAAGAGCTGTTTTCCCATTTTCCCTCTTTAATTAAAGGACGAGGTTCTGCTTGATGTAATCAGATTTATCCTTTTTCAGAAAAAGTTTAGAGCTAAATTTGTCAGCCAAACTCATGAGAGTTTACTGGCGACTTTATAATTGCTGATTATTGTAAAATAAATGACTTTGGCCATTTGGATAAAAGAGACAAATGAAAACATTTATGATTTACATCACAGAGATCATCAGCCGACAGAATAATTTAAATCAGTAGGCCATAATATTGAAATTTGAAAGCTAAAATGTTCATTTTCTTAATGAATGATCTAAATGAGTTTTTAATTAGATGTTGTCCAAATTCAGCCAAAATTCTTATCATATTCACATTCTTACAGAATACAATAAGACAGATAACAAGGTTTAGGTTTGACAAGAAATAATTTATTTTATTTATTTATTTTGTGAAAAAAATATTTCACTTCTAGTTTTTATATTTTGCTACTGACTGCAATACGTTTCATTGAAAAATCATTTAAGGAGAGTTGCTCAGTTGGGACGTTGTATTGCCCCCATTTGACTGTCAAATAGTGAGTTTGTAATATTGCTGTGTGAGGAAGCACCTGCTCCCTCTCTGGCTGTGGACTGGAAAGGTAAATGGATAATTTCATTTTTGCTTCAATTTCTGTGAACCATCAGTCAGCTGATGTTCGCTTGATGAAAGTATAACCGAAAGGGAAGACCATTTTTTGTCAGATTTAAAGGAATTGAAAAAGAAATCTAACGTATATTTAGCAGCAATCTTGTACAAGTGATATAAAAAGGAAGATCACAGGAATTAGGTTCTTTATTAAGAAAAATGTATTAAGTAGTTCGACATGGCTCTTTATTAGTGAGCATAAATTTGTATCTATAGAAAACCATAACTTCAGACTTTTCTCCACATCAGAATCAGCTGATCCACGTTAAACCATATAAACCAGGGGTGTCAACCATACGGGTCGCATCCAGCCCGCCAGATGGTTTAATCTGGCCCAGTTAAGAAGAGAAAAAAAATATAAGGATGTTCTAAAAAAAAAAAAAAAAAAAAAAAAAGCCCATTCCTGTGAGAGTTTTGGTTTTTTAAAGAAATGACCGCAACGCGCAATTCTACCACTAGGGGGAGCACAGAAAACAAAAAAATCGACGTAACAAGAGTCAAAGAAATTAGCATAAACTATGTCATAGTAAGTGATTAGGCTACTATGTTGGTTGAGGAATTTTTTTTTCAACTGAGAAACAAAACAAAAACAAAGCTACGGATAACAAGTTGTTATTATGTTACTGGTCCGGCCCACTTGAGATCAGACGGGTTTGACAAAGAGTTACAGTTTGTCAAAAGATGTGTGCTATCTAGGAGACAACTGCAGTGTTTAAGGGTTTAAACGCGTATTAAGCAACTTTTTTTTGTTTTGTTTTCAAAGATTACCGCACTGAAAAAAGCGAAACATTGGATCAATTAACAAAAATTCTACGTTTAAAATGAGTTTCTATCAAATTAAAAGGAAACACTTTATTGTGTGTTTTGCAGAACCTCATATAATCTGTCAAAGATAGTAAATACATCTTTAGATGTTAATTAATCTTACTAAGTATGTTAATAAACCTTATTAGACTTATATTTCTAATACATATCTTACTTATTTCCAATAAACACATTGATAATGTTTGTTAATGTGTTAATAAAGCTTTTTAAGAAGTCTTGTTATAAATGATTACCAATTAAAATGTTTAGTTTAGTCAATTCAAAACTTTAGTTTGACACAAACTGATAATTTAAATGCAATAACCTGTTTTATATGTTTAATGCCGCCATTTCTAATTGTGTTGCTGGACTTGTTTGTGAGTTTGAGTCAGTCGGCTTAAAGTCAGGCAAGAAATGTCAAATCTGTCTGACTCTTTCGTTTGCCTGTCTGCTTCTTCTTCGATTATTTCTCTTCAGTTTTGATTTAGTAACGGCAAACACAGAGACATCCAGCTTTCCCATCACCGTGCACGTGTCATTCTGGATGTATGTCCTCGTCTTTCAATAAATCAGTTGAATCTTTAGAGGTCTGGTCTTCAGAGTGTGTTATGAAGGAAAAAGCTTCTACAGATAAAATCCGTAATTGCATTAAAAGATATTTGTACATCTTTCAGCAGCCTTTACTGCCATTTTTTTGTCCTTAATATTTCATTAATGTGTCAAAATAATTCACTAAAAAATAAAACTTGCCAGATTTTTCTTAATGTCTGCTTCCTGTTTGTATCATTAGCAAAACAATTTCCTTCAATGTAATCTAAAGCTGTTTTATTTAATGCACTTATACTAAACATACAATCAGAATGTAATGTAATAAATTAAAATATATGACATCACTTCTTTCAGGTTTTATCCAGGAAAGAAAATATTAATGACAAAGAAAGTTTCAATCAAGAATCAAATCATCGCTAAAGGTATAAATCAGATTTTTTTTCACAGAAAAGTATAAAAACATGGGTTTCTAATTGTCTAATGGAAGACTATTTATTGGTTGATGAACAACATTATGTGGTTATTAGCACAAATGGAAAGTTGATACAGGAGGAACAGAAAAGTGAAAAAACTAAATTGGATTTCCCAAAAAGGATACCAGGTAAAATTCCAAATCAGGAATTTATAATTGAAATGTAAGTCAGGAAAACAGAACCTGAGATTCAGTGTCTTTGGCAGATGGGATGACAGAAAAATGTGTGGAAAGAATCATTTAATGGAAGTTAAAAAAAAATGACAATAAAGAAAAGTTTGTAATCAACATCCATGCTATAGTGCAGCTTTGGCAAGAAAAAACCTTGAAGAGGATCTGCTTTTAGACACTTTGAAATGTGTTTCTGCAGCTTTGCTTGTATTTTACTTCTCCACGAAAGGTTTTCGGCAACGATTCCTCAGAAAAATATGTTTTGTTCCCAAGAATAAGAAAGTCGCAATTCAAACTCACAAATTACAAGTAGAAAGGAAAACTGATGAACATTTACCATCTCATTTGAAGTCAACGTATTACTCAAAACTATAGAAAAAAAAATATATATTTCAATTTGACAAAACTATGTATTTTTAAAAACAGATTACAAATTTCACACATTTTAATTCATAAATACAACTACTCGCTAAAGTTTTTGGCGCAATTTTAATTTGTTATGTTTATTTAACACTCCTCACATCATCAATTCGTCTGAGCCAATAGCTGAAGTGCTTCCTGTCTTCACAGCCAATCACAATCAAATCCCTGCCTACAAGGTTTATTTAAACATATTATGATTAATCCATCAATATCTATTAACGCAAATGAATCACACCTCACAGAACAGCAGTTCTTCGCTTTTCAGGTCTGCAGGTTTGTTTCTTAAGGCTGTACATCAACATCTGTTTTCTTGGAGTAATACTGCAAACATAAAAGTCTTTGGAGTTCTGCTCATCTTACTGTTGATGTGTTTTTGTGTGCACAAATGACATTTTTTGCATTAGCACTTGATAAATTTAAACATATCGGAGAATAACAATGAAGGAGAAGTTTCTCTCTGGGCGGTTTTTGTTTAAAAACCGCATAAAGTCATCAAATTTACCTAGAAAAACACAAAAGTTTGATAAATGTGATGTATTTTTTAATCAATTGACAGCATTAATTAAAGATAAATGTGCTAAATATACAGTTTTGTGTGTAAATTTCATGTTGTGATTAGTCACAATTTCCCTTTTTATCAGGTTTGCGATGAATTAGTTATTTTTTTTAATCGATTCTTGGTCCTAAATAAGACTAATGAAAATGTTCCCATATTTCTGAAAGGTTCTTATATTTCATCACGTTATCTGTTAAGTCATTTTGCATGTAGTTGACTGAAATTCGACAGAAACCTGACAGGAGTTTGAGTTTTACAGCTAAAACAAAGTAGTTTTATAAATTCCCTTCAGATCAATATACACTGACTTATTATTTGTTTAAATTTTGGCATCTGTTTTGTGCATTGGGACATCCCTAGCAGAGATTTTTTTATTTTATTTTTCATTTTCTGATGCTGTTCAATTATTTAGCCTGGTTCCAAACTGGAGACAAAACAATGAAAGGCCAAGAGGCTGCATGGAGACACACAAGCCGTGGACTCTCTCTTCATGTTGGTTTTTTTCCTGGTTTGCTGAGAAAAGTGTGTTTAAAAAGTAATGGTAGGCGGTAATTGAGGTTGGTATCAAGAGGAAAAGTGTCTTTCCAAATTCTGTCCTGAAAGTTTATGTGAGGAAAAGCACAATGCCCTCAGAGCTTCATGCATAATACAGTCATGACTAAACAGCTCTGATGATATGAGCTATTTTTGCTAAAGAATACACTTCTTTTGCAAGTTTTATTCTTCCCAAACTAGATCTAAGATTAAATACCCCAAAGAAAGTTGTTTTAAGTTACTCTTCTGCACTAATGGTTCATGTTCATATGGCTGATAACGCAATTTCCCTCTTTTGTTCTTTCATTTAATCAGTCTGCTTGTCTTTGGCACAAACACGCACGCTCAGTGGGAGACTTTTCCATTTAAGGTTCTGTTGTGAGGAGTCACAGAGGTGATGCTGCATGAAGAGATGGAGGACGGGGCACCAAACAGCAGGAGGGAAATAAAGATTAATCAGACTTACGGGGCTTCTGCTAAGTGCTTAAAATACTGAGTATAGTCCCAGCAGACCCCCCATCTGGGTTTCTGATGTCATCAAATGATGGAGCATAAATGGATTCATCAGAGCTTTTGTGTGCGGTGCTTCAACCAAATCAGCAAAAGAAAAAGATCGAAAAATAAAAACATTCAAAGATATTTTGAAACGGTGATCCACCTCAGAACTGATTAAGGCCAAAACTATATATGAAAAAAGCAATAAAGGGAGTTTTGACCCTTGTATGATTCCATACTTCTTTTCCAGCTCATCTGATTGACCCAAATCTTGAATTTTGATTGGAAAAGTCTGTTGGTCCAAAACGAATTTGTTTAATTTGGTCCGGATCGAGTCTTGAACCGTGTGTTTGGTCTGTCTTTTGACAAAACAAAACATTTGATTGACAGATTTTCCAAAACCCGCCTTTAATGGAAGGGGTGTGGTCTGCCAACTCCTGATTGGTGAGTCTGGTTGCTACAGAAATGTTGACTCAGACCGATTCATACTCATCATTTCTTACTGAACTCGTCTGACCCCAACATGGCGATAGTCAGTATTGTGAAAAAAATGGCGACTGAATGGACATCATTTAAAATAAAATGCATATATATGTTCGACCAATAATAAAATTTAGCCTTGAATGTATGGAGCTAAATCAGGGCCAATATTATTTGAAACCGAAATAAAATAATTGGAAAAAAATATTAATTTTGTCCGGAAAAAATTGGTTTAAAAACTCAAAATTTCAATTTCAAAACTTTTTTTTCAGTTTAATAATATATTAATATATATATGTAGCCTGGAGAAATGATGTTGCCTCACAGGACACAATCACTGGGTTTTTTACAGCAATTTATTATTTTTAAATCACACACAAAAATGTTCACAGACTTGCTTCAAGTAAAACAAAATCTCAGAATTTCTTTGACAACTGGGTGGTCTCGTGGCAAAGGATTTTACCAAACAAAAATGTTAAAGAAAGTAACATAAAAATACGGCAGTGGACTAGTTTTCAACTGTTTTACACCCAGGAACGCTGGAAATGGCGCCGTTTTCTCACAAGCTACGCGTCTCTTACGGCTTTCTCACTACCACGACGCATTCCGTCCTCTTAAAACTTCGTGGATATTTTGTTTATCATGCAGATGAAACAACCGCGGAGCAGACATCAGAACAGGAAGACGAACAGGAAAACGACTGCTTTGCGTCTTTTCAAAATAAAATGTCCAGCGATAACGTCCGCGACACTGCCCTCTAGTGGTTAAACACAACAACATTTAAAGTAACAGCACATAAACAGTAACACTTATTACAAAATATCTAATAGTCACAAAAGGAAAATAATTAAAATACATTATAACTGTAACTAATAGATTTGCAAATTTTAAGTATTTCAGACACAGAGGGGATTGGCTAGCCATTTACCACTCTACTACATATATAATAGAGCTGTCAGGCGATTAAATTTTTAATCGCGATTAATCACATTGTCCAGAGTTAACTCGTGATTAATCGCAAATTTACATGTGGCCTTTTTTTAAGGAAAAAAAATGTGTGGTTCGTGGAATTTAGAAGTTCTACATTAATTATGAAAACAAGAATGACAAAATTAATAGTTTTCATCAGAAATACTTTATTTTGTAACATTGTATTGAGATAAACTTTAACAATAAAAGGCTGTAACATAAAATCCCTAACAAAAGCCCAAGTGCAAGTGAAGGGCATTTTAAATTCAAAACTTCAATCAACGTTCAGTAAAATAAAATAAAAAACATCAAAAATAACATTTCCATAACACTTTCATGTTCATTTTTTGTCAGGACCAAATCTTTTCCTCCTCTGCTGAACTACAGTAATAAATGAAATAGAGATTTATCATTTCCAATTAACTTTTGTTTTTTAAAACATTAAAGACTGAGAAAAGCGGGATACACTGTGGATAGTTTGACAGTCTGTTACTGCCGCCGCGTTCTCTGGGTGCAGCTCGATGCAGCCATGTGTCCAGCGGAGCACACACCATGAATATGCCGGCAGACAGACCGCTATGCTGGGGCTGGATCACGCTTAAACCTCCAGAACATTTAAAACGTCCCCCGGTGCGCTTGCTGTTCGGAACGTCGGGGGTCCGCAGCTCTCGGGACGCGGCGCCGAACGCGAGCCGGCACCACCAGACGTGGTACTGGACGCGAACCGGAGCCGGGTTAGAGTGCAGGACCTCTCCAGGTCCTAGCGCCGGCCGGTTTTAGCTCGCAGCTCGGTGGTTGGAGACCCGCCGGTGATCTAGTGAGAGCAGCCGGTGAGTTAAAGGGGGGACGCCCGCGCGCGGTATGGAAAGGCACGTATGAGAAAGTCCGCGATTAATGCGTCAAAAAAATTGTCGGCGTCAAGCACATGTCAGATTAATGCGTTTTTAACACGACAAATCTGACAGCCCTAATTTATATATATATATATACATCAACGACAAACCAAACTAGCCTGCCACTTTATCTCACTTCCTTGCCTGAATTCTCTATTAAAACCCAATTACTATCCTGTGATGATTCCTCTCGATTGGACTGTTTTGTTGTCATGGTTTTTGCGGTTGATTGCAAAACATTGTGTCTCCTTTTATGAATCTTTGCGTACTTGTTCGGAGCATCTAAGTTCTTTACTCAGGAAGACTTAATGCATAGTAACGGCGCATGAGTGTCACATCCTGTCATGTGATGGTGGTCCAATGATCACACATCATCAAGTCGCAAGCTCACGTAATGCGTAAGGTTCCTGTTTTCTGTGGGTGATGTCACCCTCACTCAGTCCAGTTTTCTCATACAGTCGACGGTTTGAATCTACATTTCCAAAATCCAGCGTCCTAGAAATTTCCCAAAAATCCCTGCAGAAAAGTAGTAGTCTGCATCGATGCTCCCTAGATTAGCGACTATAGACCACAATGCATTGCATTTGAAAAATTGTCATGTGAAAAATGTATTTAAATTGATTTACTTTGGTAAAAAAAAAAAAAAAAACTAAGTAGAGCACATGTGCCTGAATTGTATTAAATCTAAGACACTGGATGGTCCTGTGGTATATATAGTCTTGGAGTAGTGAGGGAATCCATACATGGCTCAGTTACAGGAAAGCCATAACAACGTGTTAACCAATCAGATGGAACCATTAATCAGCTGAGATGTGGGTCACCTGCAGCAGTTTGAAACAGCAAACCAAGAAGATCAAAGGATTCAAAAATGCTAAAAATCTGCTGTTGGAATGACAGTTTATGCCCTAAAACTTCACTAAAATGCCTCTTTAGCTCCTAAAAATATACTTTACAAACAGCTTTCCCGCTTTTCTAACAACACATTTCATTTGATGTTCAATCTAGGACGACCCTGTCAGATTATGTCTTCAATCTATCAGGAAAATGTGCAATTCCGAAATGTCTACTGTGATTTCACACAACTGTATATTTGTTTGTATTAATATTAGCACAATAAAAATCACACCATTGAAGGCAAGCCAGCTGTCTTTTTTTTCTCCCCAGAATTCAGTTTCATCACATCAGAGTGTATTGCCTCATTTGAGACTCATATTTTATTTCTTTGAGCTGAATATATTTAAGTACTCAGCACAACAACTGATGCTCTCTTCCCTCAGCCCGACGCTGCGCCTCTTTGATCAGCTCCTCTCCAGCCTCTCTCTGCCTGCATGCAGCCAGTATTTCGTCTTTGTCAAGAGCGTGACTGACGGCTGTGTTCTTTCACGTAATTGCATCATAACTTTCCGTACTTCACCTTTTACCAAAAAGCCAAGAATAAACATGATCATTCACACACGTCCTGCTGGATTTGGTCCTGTCTCAACATCTGTCATCTGCTGTGGAATTTGTGGGATTTAAAAAAATAAATACATTTGCATTTGTGTGTATATTGAGACATTAGGAATGGGAAAAATAGCAGCAAATGTAACTGTAATTTTCACTTAAAACAGTAAGTGACACATTGTTTGACATTAAGATACAGTATTTTTTTTGTAAAACACAAAATGAAAGTAAAGCTCATGGCTAGTTTTTTTGTGTGTTTTTAAGTGTTATACTTTTTTTCCTTCATACCTAATCATCAAATTCCCTCTGATGTATCTCTCATGGGTTTAGATTAATTTTACATTTTAGATTATCCACATCAGCTCTGGGGTTCCGTTTCGCTCATTTACTTAATTTCTCCTCTTTATTATTTATTATATTTAGCTCTTTGTGCTTCTGTTTGGTGCAGTGTGATTCACATGTTGTTTCTCTTTCCCCTCTGGGGGAGCCGGAGTGATTTCAGATTCCTGGTGGATCGTCTGTGCTCCTGTTCTTGGCAGTGGACCGCGCCTCTGGCTCATCTTGGCTGTGGACCTCACCCCCACCTGTCCCCCAGTGCTGGTAAATCGCCTGTCCGTCTGGGGAGATGATCCCTCCCTTGTGTCGGTATCCCTAAGGTTTATCCTTTTTTTTTTTTTTTTTTCTGAAAGAGATTTTTTTTGAGTTTTTCCTTACCACAACGGAGGGTCTAAGGGCGGGGATAAACAGTTTAATTTAGTTTGTATCTATTGTTTATATTTTACGACTGACCTTCTGTTTCTGCAAACTTAGCAAAAAGTACTATACTTAAATATATGAATAGAAAGTTTACTATTTACTATATACATTTAGTGTAGGAGGCATACTAATTAAATTCTTCTTCAGACTAAATTGGTTTACAATAAAGATAGTAGGACCTATATGAAAAATAAACCTCAAGTATACTGTCTCACTTTTAGTATAGACTAAATTTACTTGTAGTGCAGTTAAATAGTCAACTTTTTGGTATTTTTTTTTATTATTTCAAATTAAACAAACAACACAAATCCCTGAGGATGTTTGATCATATTTGATTTTTCTATTCCATTAATCTTATCAAATTAAATTAGTCTTCCTGTTCCTGCTGTGCTCATGCACTACTCATGATCACGCTTGAATCAAACGAGCAATTATCCCAGCTGTTTGTTATTTACTGATTAAAGTCAGAACTTCCATCACTAGTTTTAGCTCATCTCTGCATGACCTTCTTGGTTTTTTTTTGTGTTTCATCCCAAATTATTCAGATTATACCCTTGGTTTTCATTTAAATCTTCTACTCTCATGTTCAAATGTTATTTTTTCTTTAATTTTGAATATTTTTTTTTTTTTTTGATAAAAACCCTTATATTGGTCTAGTTAAAAAAAAAATCTGCTTAAATCAGAACAAAATATGTTATTAAAGGACTGAAACTGGTGAGGAGGCCTATAGATTCTGGGAGGTAGAGTGGAGATATTTACGATATTTATATTTATATTATATTTATTTACGATATTTATTATTTTCATCAGGGAACGGCCTCTAAATGAGACAGTTTCTGGTCAGAAAAATAAAAGGAGTGAGCGTCTTCTTTCCTTGAGATGTTGGAGCGTTTTAGGAGGTTTTTGTCCCAGCGGGAGTTAGACTGTGGAATGTGGATAAAAAATGACCTTACTTAAGATGCTGTTTGTGATTTTATTTATGTATTTAATTATTATTATATGAAGTGTGTATGTGATTGTGTCATGGACAGTGATTTTATTTATTTTTATTTCTTATATAATATTTGTTTTAACCACAAATCTGAAATGGAATGCTTGAAATTCCTTTTTAGGAACTAATTAGTGTTTATATCATCTTATCTGTCAATTTAAACAAGCAAAAAAAATAACTTATAATCTAGATTTTATATTAAAAAATATTATATTCATATATTAATTTTAATTATATGGTTTAATTAATTATATTAACACCTGGAGAGCATCCGCATTTTGTTTGTTCACACAATGATAATAAATGAAATTCAGATTTTATCTTTCTTGAGCAAATTATTGAATAGAAAAAACGGTTCTCTAATATTATGTAGTTTTCCCCTTCGACAGCTTGTTATTTAATTTACAAAATCATTTGGGATGAAATGACTGAGAATATGTCCACAAGAATAAAAAACTAAAACTGAAAATAGGACCCGAGCCGTTTTAAGTACTTCAAATCTGACACAAAAACTCACTAAAAAACACACTAAAAAGTCATAACAATATCTGTGCACAACTTAAAAGTAATTTTTTGTTAGCGTATATAGTATTAAAACCATATATTGACACTTTTGCTACTATACAAAGTTTAAACTCCTGAGTTTTGTTAATTCAGGAGAAATGTTTTTAACATGAACATTATTGTTGGATAACTGATAAAATGCATGTTGAAAACAGGGCAGTTATTGTTTTGAAAATAATTCAAAATAGTGAACTGCAGTAAAAGACTGAGATGAATTGCAAAGTAATCTCAAAGTAATGAGAAGCTGCAGTGCATCTGTTATTTTTTTTTTCTACTAAAGGAGATACGATAAGAGACCAGAAAAAGCACACGCCGTCATTATCCTATATCAGAAAACAAGCACCTGCAATAATAGAAGTGTTATTACACCCTTGAATATTGTAAAAGTAACTTGGTGAACTTGTGATCAAGGTTTACTCTGATTCAACTGACAGTTGCAGAGAAATGAGCATTCGTGCAGTTGATGAATGAGAGATGAGCAGCTGGTGCTTCTGCGTTCTGTTGCCTGCTGCTCTGGGCTTTTCAGTGCAGTGTGAAGAAAACAGACCAAGAGAACCGGTTTGGCATTCCCCACTGAACTAAACTGAGTCAATCAGACTACCTTAGAGGATTTATTATTTCTGGCTATAGGTCACTCTGGTGCATGGGTCCCAGTAGTCAAATAAAGCATTAAAAAAAACCTTAAAACATGTATGTCACACTAGAGCAGGGGTGTGAAACTCCATACAAAATAATTTACGGCATTTCGGAGTAATGACGAAACTACTTAGTGGGCTTGCCAAAGTCTCTCTTTTGACTCCGCCCCTTTGGTCACATTCATTTTTCTCATCTGAGTTGGATTTGGATTTAAAACTGTTCGGCTAGATTGATCCAATATTGTTCACCATGTTCTGTCACTGCTAATGCTAGTGGCTGCTAGCATTAGCCATTCACAGCGATGGGAAGGGGGTGGGCCAAAAGTCCCGCTCTTAAGCCAGCATTGTATATCTAATGAACTACTGTCGCTGAGCATAAAATATGTCTTTATAAATGACAAAGGTTTTTTCAATTTTGGCTGAAAACTACACAGTCATATTTAAAAGACTACTGGGAACAGTTTTACAAAAGAAAAAATATATATATGTATAAGAAAGACTGGTGGGAAATGTATAAAACAAAAACTACGGGAACAAGAATGGACATTTTATCTGGAAAGGCAAAGCATAATGACAGGAAAGATAAAAAAATAATGGACTGAATATATGTACCCTTCAAATCACTTCAACTCACTAAACCGATTGAAATCTTCATCCTCTGACTTGGCAATGCTTCTTCTTCTTCTGGAGTGCTGTCAATACACACAGCTACACCGCCCTCTAGTGGTAATTGCTATTTCATATAAAACAGGGGTCTCAAACTCGCAGCCCGCGGGCCATCTGCGGCCCGCAGGATGATGATTTGCGGCCCGCGTCTTCATATGAAAGATTACTGTTCGTGCGGCCCGCAAGGCTGATATGAATGACAGTTGTTATGTGCAGAGCTGAATGAACCAATCACAGTGAGGTATATGACTCTGGAGGCGGGACATCGGCGGTCTGTCCAGTACCTCTGTCTATCATTCATTCCTTCCTCCAATAAGCTGGGCGGAGGAGGAGCCATGAAGCACCAAATGCGATTTGTGTAACAAGTACTCGTGCCCCGCGCGGGGAATTTGCTGCTCGCGGCTCGTCAAAAAATGTGTTTCTGTCGCCGCGCCGCGTGTCGAAGGGGCTACCAGCTCCGTCTGTGGATGTCTCTCTCAGAATGAATGAGAGACAGATATGATGTCGAGGAATACGTTTTTTGACGTGCTGACTGTTCCTAACCAGAACTCCACAAGCTCCGATCCTCAAACCTGTAAGCCCGCCCCGCGCGGCGATCCGCTGCACCCGCCTGTCAGACATGTGATCCTGAGCTTGGCTCGCACGTGCGCGCGCGTGTCTGTGACTTTTAAGGCTCACACACCGGCTGTGTCGGCGCGCATTCCAGTCCATGTAAACGCGATAGAAGTCCGATATTCTGCTACGCGCGTTTGCATAGAACCCCCATGGAAAGCAGCCCCCCCTCCCACATGCGCGCTGATGCAGCCGCCGCGCGCACGAGCACCCCACACCTCCAATGAATGGAAGACACATACAGACGTGGACAAAAGTGTTCATACCCCTCAGTTAAAGAAGGACAAACCCACAATTCTCACTGAAATCACTCAAAACTTACAAAAGTAACAATAAATAAAACACCTGTGATGTCAATTAAAGGACACACCTGAGTTAATCATGTCACTCTGGTCAAATAGTTTTCAATCTTTCATTGAGGTACCATCATTTTTGTCCAGGCCTGTTTCATTTTTAAATAATTATGTTAATCAACAATTCAAAAGTGATGGCTGATTTTGATTGTTTAATTTTCAATTTTTATTTATTTATTGTTACTTTTGTAAGTTTCAAGTGATTTCAGTGAGAATTGTGGGTTTGTCCTTCTTTAACTGAGGGATACCAACACTTTTGTCCACCACTGTAGGTCAGATTTATTTATTGTGAGGAGAGTTCTACAAAAATCTACAAAAAATGAAACCCTTTTAAAGAATTTCTCGTTACCTGGGCTTCTCTCACTCTGAAGGAGGATCTGTTAATACAGACATTTGAAACTGAACACAAATAATGAGTTTTCTCTAGTCAGTCAATATGTGGTTTCTTCAGTTGTCTGTATCTGTTGTTTGGTCATTATTATTATTTTATTTATTTAGTACTAATTTATTTGTTTTTTTATTCATCTTTTAATGTACATGGTAAAAAACAAGAAAACAACAAAAGAAAATTCTATATAAATTATAAATAAATACATTACACCTCTATTATGTAGTTTGAAATGGAGTAGGAAGAAGTTTAAAAAACTTTTTTTAGTTCTACCCCCTAGCAATATATCTTAAGTTTAATCTTCAATATAAACTATTTAAAAACTTATTTTTTTATATATAAATCAACACGGTCAAAGATCTATACATGTCGTTCATTATTTTTTCATTATTTTGTGTTAAAAATAAAGATATTTAAGAACATTTAAATGTTTTCTCAGCGATTTTCTTATGAAAATCCTGATGCGGCCCGGCCTCAACTAGATTCTGTCTCCAGCGGCCCCCGGCTGATTTGAGTTTGAGACCCCTGATATAAAAGAAAATCATAAGGTATAATTACACAAATACAACACACACACACACACATATATATATAATTTTATTCCATATTCAAATTCCATTTGAGCTTGAACACAATCATAATAAACAACTTGTGTGCGCAACAAATAATAGACACTTTTGTGCAAATCAGTAATACTCTTTGACAAGCATTGAACCAATTGAATTAGAATTATTAGTAAAATTTAGTGTAAACAATAGTAAACATGAACAGCAGTGCCATTACTTTGTGCAAAATTGTTGTAAACAACAGAACAAAAAAAAAATTCAAGTAGCTGCCAGGTATCTTGATGCTCGTGTGCCTCTATCTACCTCTGAAGGAACGTCTCACCAAAGAATGACCAATATAACGTCTTACAGTCTCTTCAAACAAAAATAAAAGATCGATACTTGGTGAGAGCCCATCAAGAATTTTTTCAGGACTAAATATCTCAAAATATCGCAATATTGATATTTTGGCTCACCCCTAGTTGTTGTGTTTTTTCCCTTTTGCTCTTTTCTTAAATTAAATAATATGCTAGTGTTATGTTTTGTTGTAACCAGAATAAATGGAGACTGTTTCTAAGAAAATTCCTCCTGCATCACGTGTCTTCCTGAAAATCCCAACGCAGAGCCGAGACAAAAACAGCTACATAAGTCGCACCTGAATAGAAGTCACACCCCAGGCAAAATGATGCATAAAAGCGACTTATACTCCATAAATACTCTGAAATCTTCGCATGTCTCTGTCTGGAGTTTTCTGTGTTTTCATCCGTGCTTTAGAAATGCCCTTGACTGTTTCCACACCTGGATGTGTTTACCTCTGGCTGAAGCTGCTGCTGATGAGGGAACAAGTCCAGCAGCATCAGCGGGACGAAGCGTTAAACGTGACGGCTGCTGCTTCCTGCTTTAATTCACCGCTTTCAGATCCAATGTGACGTGCACAGTGTTGCCATGCAAGATCTGAACTGGCTTCCTACTTCACACTGAATCTGCACGGCCTCGTCACGGGGCAAATGCCGCTGTCTCCTCCAGCACTACACATAAACACACATAAAGACACAAATAACCTCCTAACCCGACATACAAAGCCAAATCGCCAGTTCTTTCACAGCGAGGACGTGAGTCATCTTTGAGTGTCTGCCAATTTCCCCTGTAGAGCCGTGTCTTGTCTCCGCGTCTCTTGTGCCACCTTTAACACGCCTTCGTCCTCCATCCTCTTTCTAGGATGTCTGATTTTAAATCTGTCAGATCAGATTTATTCTAAAATGAGACATTTGTCAAATGTGTCATAGTTTGAATGAAAGGCAAAGCTCGGCTTTCAAAATAGGATCACTATTCATGAGCCCATGGGAACGCTATATGTTTTCTCTCTGCCACATTATACTTTGCTATATTATTTATGCCCCTCACATTAATATTTATATTTCTGAGCACAACATGAAACAGATTTCCCTGGATTTTAATGTTTGATTTATTTTTGTTGTTTGCGTCGGAGTCAAATAACAAGCTTGAACTGTCAAAGCCTTTTACTGTGGAAAGCATCAGACAATCAGGAAACGTTTAAAAAAAGACGAGCTGCAGTTAGATTCCTTTCATGAGTATTTTGTGGTTATAAAATGATGTCTAAACACTGGAGGAAGTTTTGCAAACAAAAAAAGTAAAATAAAAAAAATGTGCAAGTGCAGAATTAAAAAAAAAAAAAATGATGTGCTTTTGTAAAGGATGACAATGAAACAACATTTGGTTGTGTGAATAAAATATTTACAACTTTAAAAATGTTTTGCACGCAATACAAGAACCAAACAGTTTTAAGCCAGATTCCAGCTCAAACAAGAAAAATGAAGACGTTATTTGTCTAAAAGTGGATGGATCAGAATGGAGCTGGGAGACTTTAGCCCCGCCCACTTAACTTACTGCATCACAACTGAGAGCTTTTTCAAATGGTGGGTTTTTATCTGCTTCTGATCCATTATGACTTGAAAAAACTGTTGTAATGTCTTCCTTCATGAGAAAAATGCAACAAAAACATGTTAAAAATACCCAAAATGTTATTTTCATTGGAGTGGGTCTTTAAGTTTTTGATCAACAGAGTTTTATAAATGTGTACTGTTTAATTAATGATATGTTTTAGCTAAAACTGTGTTGTTTTATAAACTTCCGAGTTTCTTTTCTTTACTCACTTGCACATCTTGTTTTAGTGTTTGAAGCATAAATTGCTTTTTCACAAACTTTAATCTTCCCTTGGTCACCGTCCTGCCGAATCTCTCTCCTTCAGTAGATTTACCAACTTCAGAAAGAGCCCAGGAAATAATTTATTTCTCAGCAAGTGGGTCACTGAGCAGCTGTGGAAGGTGAAATATTGAGATGCATTTAGTCATTGGTAGCCTAAAGACGGGGCGCTGTGAGTTTAATGGTAGAACGGGAGTGCATCTGCCCATCTTTGTGTGTATGTGGGTATGCAGATGAGGTGGTGTTGCATACTCTGGGTCTTTAATAAGTTAGGGCCACTGGAATCCATGGTTTAATTAAGAGTTAGAGACAGATTTAGGCCTCAGCAGCACCACGCTGGTCTTCTCCTTGGAAACACACGAGATGTCCTTGGATGTTTTATGAATCACACACAAGCCTTTGGAATGAGCTCAGCACTTTGCAGGGAACCCACAGAGACGAAGCGCAGTCCACATGAAAAGAAGACCCAAAGCAAAAGAGAAAATGACAAAATGTTGCGCAAAACTAAGAGTCCCCGATACGTGAAATGTGGAAGAGAAATGCCACTTTAAAAGCACATCAGCCAGGGGGGGGGGAGAGAAAAGGCCTGTCAGGGCAGATAAACCATAAAGCAATTTGCGTCAGCTGCAGGTGGAGAATTGAAACATTGAAAAAAAGCTGAAGAAAAACTCCAATTTCAAAATAAAAATGAATTATATAAGTGGATTGAACTGTTTTCTCACAAAAACTTTCACAATATTTTTTTTATGTTTGAGTTTTTCTGCAGCTGGGTTTTTATAAAAGAAGAAAACAATAAAAAAATGATATAAAAAGAGAAAAGAATGCCTCAGAGTTAAGCTGAAATAACAAGAGCTTCACCAACAAAAGGATTTCAAACATTTCAGTCAAGAACCTGAATTACAAGTGATTTAATTTATTGCTTTTTTAAGAGCTGCAATGTTCTCCAGACTTTAATTCATGTAGTTCTAAAACAATTTGCTAAAAAAAATGACTTAACCAAGCAAACAACAGATGTGCAAATGTGATAAAACGAAAAAAAAGAGTAAAAAGTGGAAAAATGTTCCCAAAAGTCAGTATTTGAGCAAAAACATGAGCGATCCGGCACAGCCTTGCCTCTTGACTTCTGTGCTGCTATTTTATCAATAATACTGAAGCAGTATTAGTAATATTTTATTTCTCCTTTTTTTGGCAGCACTCTCAGATGCGATAATTGCATCTCGGTGAACCATAACATTCAAAAAATGTAAAAGTTTAACCAAAAACATGTAAATACATTTAAGAGTAATTTGTTTAGGTCACTTACTGGCAGATTCCCAGTGTTTCCAATGGTTGTTTAATTATGATTTTGCCATTTTTAGCCATAAAAAAAAAAAAAAAAAAAAAAAAACAGTAATTTTCTAGGACATAGCTTCTGTAGAGCGGCAACTTTGAATAAAGAAATAATAAAAAAATGCACTTTAGAGATGATTTTTCTTTACAACCTTTATATTAGATGAATGTCCTAATAACAATTTAAAAAGACCAAAAACCTGATATTCATCAGAGTGGGTCTTTAACCGTCTGATCTGCTTGCTGGAGGAGTGGTTTGGGCCTTCAAGGAAGGTAGAAAAGTGCCATACAAGTGGACGCCATTTACCTGAGTCTGAGGAATTTGTATAACTAATGCTAAAGTTATTGCAGCATTTATGAGACATTTTTTCTACTAACAATTTCAAAATAATTTAACACAAATGTGTTCATATTTTTGAGTAGAATTTGTTGGACCAGCGATGGCAGGGAGGTTTTGGGAGGACTTATCATTTTATTCCTGCTTTTTGGAGATCGAATGTTTCTTTTGCTCTGAGGCCAGAGTGTGATGCTGAACCACCAAGGAGCTACTGAATTACTTCTAATTTGATTCACAAATTCACAATTTAATTTTTTGGGGAGGGGGTGATTTTTATTTTTTTTTCTAAAACAAATTCTGTTTAGTTGTGATATTTGGTTAAAAAAGCATGAATTCTTACATCAAAAAACTACAAAATAAAACCTGTTTTGTGTGAAAATAACATGTTTTTTTTACTTTTAAAGTAAAAAAAAAACACATTTGATGAATTTACATTTTATTTTAATAAAAATCATTTTGATTTTGGTTATTTTGTGACTGAACACGCAGTAAACGGGAGTTAAATGGTCACATTTGGTCAGTAAAAGATGAAGAGACGGATCTGTGATGCACTACACTGTGAAGTTCAATCGTGACTTTAAGCACTAAAGCTGAGTAAGAGTCTGAATGAGTAACTATGATTTCACAAGTGGTTACAAATCTAATGAAACTTTCCAGGAGCAAATTAATGCTTGTTGGATGCTACAATGTAAAATCTATGATCTAAGGTAAATATAAGTTTATATTTTAAATAAATAAGCAAAAAGATTACAAATACCATATTTATATTGATTGATTTTAACATTTGAGTTTGGTTTGATTCCTAGAAATCAATCTGTAAAAGAAAAATAATAAGTCGTCGATTTAAATCTGATTTAGAAAATCATTTTTAAGTGTTTCTTTCACTCCTTAGCTTCATGTTTTGATGCTAGTTACTTATTCAATTTCCATCTGCATCAGTGTCTTTCTCATATGGAGAAGAAATGACTCTTTCTTCTATACGTTCATGTCATTGCAATGACTTACAAGTTGTCAAAAACCTCCTTAAACCTGCAGCAGGACTTGCTGAATCAGTGATAACAGGGCTTCAAATCTCACACAAATCACCTTGGCACTAAAAACAAGTTTTTTCTTTTTTCCATCCGGTTTTTTATGACCTGAGAGGGGAAATGTGGCAGGAGCGAGATCTGATGAGATGTGAGCGGTGACTTCAGGCTATTCGATGGAGGAGAAACAACCGCTTTGATGTAAATTCAGCCACATTTTTTTATTTTTTATTATTTTCTGTCAAGAAATTGATTCAGTCGTGCATCACATGAGCTGCCTCTTGCTTGAGTGTAATGACTTTATAAACCAACTTTTTTGATCATTTCAATCTTTCCGTTGTAGCTCTAAAACAACTTCATCTGCAGTTTGTTTCATTAGTAATCTAAAATTGATGAATGCATGATTTAACAAAAAAATGAATGATTGAGAGGATCAACTCAGTGTCTAGTAAAACTGAGGATGCATCTTGTTAGACAGTTTTTAATGTTTTACTGCTGGAAAAAATACTGGAACAACTTATTTAGGAAGATTACCAGGTGATGTTCTCATTTTTATTTTGTGTTTCAGAGCAATTTAAATTAAAATGGTTGACCTAGAATAGCATTTTTAGACCTTTTTTGAGCCAAAATACACTTTTACCTATACAAAAATCAGAAAGCACATCAGCAACTGAAAAGAGAAACCCTGTAGTTTGTGCTAATGATGG
The DNA here is from genome assembly GCF_002922805.2 of Oryzias melastigma. Classification (NCBI taxonomy): domain Eukaryota; kingdom Metazoa; phylum Chordata; class Actinopteri; order Beloniformes; family Adrianichthyidae; genus Oryzias; species Oryzias melastigma. Next base: position 21,949,920 of record NC_050526.1, read on the forward strand.
ATCAGTCCATTCAAGATCGCGTGAATTTTTTGTAATCATATATATATTTTAATCAAATTAAACATGTGACTTGATCTTTAAGGATCTTTGATAATTAGCTAAATTGTTTCAGTTTTCCCCTTATTGTGACTTCCTAAATCCCCATGCTGTTGCACATCAGGGGCGGACTTACTTAGGCGATCGCCCGGGTCCCCTAGAGAGTTGAGGTCCCCAAAATGAATACTTAATAAAAGTGCCTAAAATAAATGTTATGCCCGTCAATATTTAACTCTGTTATAAAAAACAAAACAAAAAACAAATGACTAAACTGGCATAAGACTGATCATGTAAAAGTGTTTTTTCCCCCCGTCCTCCAGCAGTAATGGTATATTCCAGTCAGAGTGGATTCTGAAAGTTGTATTTTTGTCAGATGTGTAGATGGTGAAGAAAATGTATTTAAGGATATTTTTTAAGAGCTGTTGAATCATATTCACAGTTTGATGTTTTTTTTCCACTTAGTCATGCAGTAACATTTGTCAAAGTCAAATCATGTACATTTGTGTAAAAATGTGGGTTATGAGGTGTTTTTACACGCTTATTTCCATGCAAAAAGTATCCCGTTTGTGTGCAAATTTTCTTTATTTCTCCTCTAAGCCTATTCTCAGGTTTGATTTCATGCTGTGGTTCTTATTTTCCTTCAGGCTTTTTTCTTTTGTGACACTCCTGCTATCAGATTCCTGTGTTCACATCAGAGGTGTGAGTTTAAAGAAGCGGAGCTCCCGGTGCAATGTACGAAACAACACGGGAAAACCAGTGACAGGCAGTTTGATGTGTAAGACTAGATTTGCATACATTCAGCCACTTCATGAAGCTTAGTTTAAAGTTTTTTTTATATTAAATTACATGCAAATTACAATCAGTAACAAACTGAAAATGCAAAAAGTATGGCTAAATTAAAATAATCTGATGAATGATGTACAAAGACTTTGATTATCAAGAGAAGCTTTAATGGGAATTCAAATGTTTTATTCAGCTTTTTTTTAAGTTATAATAGAAAAGCAGAACAACTTGAGATGAAGATAAGAATTCAATCTAAATTGTTCTGAGGCCTGTCTGTGAGCAGGAGGAGCTTCTTCCTTTTATGTGACAGAGGGAGAACCTGGCGTTCATGGCTCTGCTTTACCACGTGTATGAAAAAAAAATGTGCGAGTCAGCTGGGAAATACAGTAAGTCATAAGAAAGTGTTCAGGATTATATCATGTTGCAGAGAAAACTTCTCCTGTTCAGTCGGGAGAGCTTCACTTGTCGACTGACAAAGCTGTCAGGGTTGAAGAGAAGTAAGAAATGAAAAACTGCTGACGTCTGAGTCCATGAAACATGAGTCAGGTCATTGTGCCCACCTCAAACAGCGAGAAAAGAGCTGATGGAGGCACTTTTCCAGACAATTTTGAATGTACAGTTTCACAATTACAGTTTGTGATTTGGACCGAATTTCTATCACTGTCCATCAGAGCTGAGGTGGAGGAGGAAGGTAGAGCTCTTCTCCTGACATGCTAACAAGCTTTAAAGTCAGGCGTTTCTGTGAAGTGACGGCTTTTATTCAAGATATAATGTTGAAGTTTGATTTATTGAATCGAAATGTGTGAAATGTTTGATTTTTTAATTTATTTTTCAGTGAAAAACATTTCTTTTTCAAACATTTAAAACAAAGGATAAAGAAAACTTTACATAAAAGCATGAAAATTATTTTTTACCTACAACGCTGATGAGAGAGTAAAAGAAAAAAGTTTCTGTTTCACTCTTTTTTAAAATTTTCTTCTTCCTTCAAGACACCTGTATTTGTCTTTTATGTTTTTCTCCCTTAATCCATAAAAAAATATCAGCTTCTGTTTTGGCATTTCTCTCCGTAATTTCCAGTGTTCCTCCGGCGGCTGTTTGCTATATTTCCATGACAGTAAATAATCAAAACTTGGCTCCAGTAAAATGATGTTGATTAAAAAATGCCAAATATCTTTGAAGTCTCACAGCTGTGGTTTCCTGCATGATGGAGAATTTTCAGAGTATCCTCCTGCATCAACAGCCAAATCAGATGTGAATCCAAGACAGACCTGTCATTTTTCGTGACATCTTGTCAAGTTTGGATATTAATATTTACCACAAAAAAAGTCATCCATGTGTATCAGTAGATCACCTGCTTTACAATCAAGCATCATAAATAATCAGGAGAGATGGAATAATAGGAAAGTGTTAGCATTAAAGAAGTGCCATTACTGTCCAAACACCGCCCCTGTATTTAATGTACAATTCTGACAAACTAGTATAACTCTTGTAAGCATTGAGTCATCTTCATTCCAAATGTTTTGACACAAAAATATACTTTTTTAAAGCAACAAAATATGAAGATTTGAGATATTTTCAGAAGGGGGATTCATCTGAAAAAATATAACAAAGAAAATATCATGAAATGATATATGTCATGATATATTTTTGCCTTTAAAACACATAAGCATCAATTAAAAGCAGAGAAAAGACAAAAAAGTCAAAATGATGTTGCAAAATTCAGCAGTTAATCAAATAACATAAATATGCTGAGTCATTGGTCCCTGTCCGGCAGCCATATTTGTCATTTAAAAATATCTAAATTATGATCAAGTTCATTAATAAATCTTTTAGTATACCAGTAGGAATGAATTGTTGGCACTTACATTTGGTATTGCTGAGTCACTGCTAAATCATATCATGGAATGTTTGGCATAAGTGTCAGGAGCTAGCTAAGCGTCAGGAGCTAGCTAAGCGTCAGGAGCTAGCTACGTAGGACCCAAAATGCAGGAGCTAAAGCTTGGCGGCAGAAACTTAAATATTTAATGAATACATTTAAACATGACAAAAAGCATGGAGAAACAAAAATGTAAACAAAGTAGACTCTTATTAGCACTGAGGTTAATTAACTAAATGAAGACAGCTTTGGATAATCAACCTCAACTCCACAAACAGAAGGAAAACTCAAAACATGACTAAGAACTGAGGAAATGTCACAAAAACCCAAACCAATAAATCATCTGAGTGCTTTAGTAAAACTTCAAAATACAGTAAGATGATCTCTTCCTTGTTTCTGTACTACAGCCTGATTTGAGCTGAAAGCATTCAGCTTGACATTTGTAATTTCAGGAAATACAGACATTCTATATCAGCAAAAGAAGTTCATGTTGAAGGAATATATTTCTTTTCACGGGTCCATTTATGTCTTCAGAAAGAGTTTAGAAAGTGTATAGCTAAATCAGATGACATTGGGGTAACCTAAATATTCATGATTATCTTAAAGATCTTTTGCTTTTTATACATTTATCAGCCCTTTTTGCATTTCTAAGTGAGCTAATTATAATACACAAGACACAGAAAACTATAAACCTTAATGCTTTTCTCTAAAATTAGTTTTCTATTACTAAATTATTATATTTAGCATATTCTTTGCAAAATAGCTTGTTCAAAGTTGTACATTTTCTCAATTCACATGATTTGTTGTGTTTTGCTGAAGTTCTGGCTGCATGTTTAGGGTTCTTGTTGTGGTGAATGTTCAAGCCTCACCTCAGGCTAAAATGTTCTCTCAGCTGGAGAAAAGAAACAAGTCATGATGTTGCAGCTTTTATGTTTACTCCAAACTTCAAACTAGACTTTACTTGTTTTTTTTTCAAAAATAGCTTTTTTTTCCTCACTTCTTGTCTTACTATGGTCAGATTTGTGGTAACAAGGACTAACTGTTCTTTTGTAGAAAGATTCTTCTATCTAAGGTGTCTGCAGATTCCTTTATAGCTTTTTAGCTGATTTTCTTTGAAATTCCTGTCACTTTTGGCTGATTTGTGTTTAGATAAATCAGATAAATTCCCATACGCTTTTCTGTGGCAAAATCTTTACGATATAACAACATAATATTTACAAAGTATCCTGTCTATCAACTATGCATATCAAACACAGAAAAACAGAAAAAAAGAAAAAACAAAACCGAAACAGCCCAAACACTTCCTTGCTCAAAATAAGCTTTTTCCCCAAAGAAGTTTTTATTCTAAGAGTGTTTACACAGAGTGCTTGCCACACAGACACGGAGCGCTAGCCACTGCAACAAATGCACTCCAAATGGATGCTAGCGACTCCTCAGAATGCTAGCCGCTCCAAATGAATGCTAGTCACTACAAATGAATGCTAGCCACTCCAAATGAATGCTAGCCGCTCCAAATGAATGCTAGCCACTACAAATGAATGCTAGCCACTCCAACAAATGCTAGCCACTCCAATGAATGCTAGCCACTCCAATGAATGTTAGCCACTCCAAATGGATGCTAGCGACTCCTCAGAATGCTAACCGCTCCAAATGAATGCTAGTCACTACAAATGAATGCTAGCCACTCCAAATGAATGCTAGCCACCCCAATGAATGCTAGCCACTCCAAACAAATGCTAGCCACTCCAAATGAATGCTAGCCACTCCAATGAATGCTAGCCACTCCAAATGAATGCTAGCCACTCCAAACGAATGCTAGCCACTCCACTCCAAACGAATGCTAGCCACTCCAATGAATGCTAGCTACTCCACTCCAAATGAATGCTAGCCACTCCAAATGAATGCTAGCCACTCCAACAAATGCTAGCCACTCCAATGAATGCTAGCCACTCCAATGAATGCTAGCCACTCCACTCCAAACGAATGCTAGCCACTCCAACTCCACTCCACTACACGCGTAATTGCCTTAGCTCCACATCAAAAAATTTTTGGCAAAAGCTCCACCCTTTTCATCCAAAGAAGGAGTTTTAAGTCTTCTTTGGCAATGCCGGTCTGGAGCACTGCAATTGAGGTCTACCCCTGCACCAGCTACGGCTCAAGAACTTCTGCACTTGCCTCTGCTCGAACGGGGTTAGTGACATTAGCAACAACTGCAGCAGCCTCCACTCCTACGCTGGCCCCAACACCACCTCCAATTGACTCCACCAGCCAAGGTCTGCCTGAGGACTGGAGCACCTCCTGCTCAATTAATGGATTTTACAAAATGTTTCACATTTAAAAAATCCACCAAATCACTGACTTCAAATGCTATGCTGCAAACAAACCACAAAGAAAAACTGTTAACCAAACTGTCTCCAAGTACAAACAGAGCTAAATAAAAATAAAATTGATCAAATACCCACAAATGCAACATAAATGGATCCTTATGGTGAACAGATTCCGGACGACCCTCAAGCAGAACAAAAAACAGAACCAAATACGGCCACAGCCGCAAAAATGGCCATAATAATTGTTGAGCTACATCTAAAATTGTATTAGAAAATCATCTAAAACACTTAAAAAAAAGATTTGTTTATAATTAACTTTGAAATAATAAATAAAAAAAGTGTTCCTTTATAGCAATGATTCACAGTATGGTGCAAACTGTTGTTTATATCATTCTACTTCTCACTTTTCATGAATGCCTTTAGAAAAAAACATAAAAATGTGCATATTTATTCTGTAGAGTCCCATGCTTCAGTACTGTTAACAGAGAGTAGAAGATTTATTGATCCAAAGACTTATTTATTCAGATGAGGCATCTGGAGGAGCCTGTGGGCTTCTTTTAGACGTAGAATCAACTCATCGCTATTTTTCATCCCTGTCCCTCAGAAACACCTCACATGTGGCTCAACATCTGCAAAAAACAACAGCAGCTGGAAGGGGAAAAAAGTGCATAAAAATCTCTCTTTATTATGTTTTTTTTGTATTTTTCAGTGAACAGAAGATTGCATTGTGTGACAGTGATTGTACGCCTAAGCACTGTTGTTAGCAGCTTTTTTTTTTTTTTTTTGCTGGTCTGCATGACCAATTTTAGGGTTCACTCAGGAGTTTTAAAAGCATAACATTATCTGTCATTGTTGCAGCTGGAAAGCCAGGGTATGACTCATTTGTGACTGACAGAATAAATCTCGATGGTCTCAAGCTGGTTCGAGCTAACAGACAAGCGTCAGCTGGCATGGGAATGCGTCAGATTAACTCAAATTTTTCACCTCGGTGCCAGCGTAACCTCCAGCTAATCTTCCTCAGAACCAGGGATTTGTCCCACACTTTCACAGGGTGCTGCTCTTCTTCATCCAAACCAAGAAAAAAAAAAAAAAACCTTTGCTATTCATAAAATGTAAAATTCATAAAAGAAACTTGAGTTGAAAAAGCAAAAAAAAATTCAAAGTTATAACAGTCTATGGTATCATTTTACTGAATTACAAAGCCTTTAATGTTTGCCTTTTTTCTGCAACCCCATCTGCCTCTTGTGGCCTTCATTTCCCCTCAGGTGCATGATGTAAAGAGGGTTTTTTCTTTTTACAAATGCAAGTGACTGCTCCTGTTTTGACAGGTACTTGAATCTGGGATTAAAGTGGAGATGAGAGCTACATTAGTGAGAGGATTCATCCTCTCCTGCCTTTTTTTCATCACACTGACAAAATATGCTACACAGAGCTCTGAAAGCTTGGAAAGAGTGGTGCAAGACAGCAGTGGTGTTAATGCGGTTTCTTAGCTGTGGATAGAAGCTTAAACATGAGGGCTGGTCATGAGTGTTAGTGTGGACAGGAAACTCAGCTGACAGTGAAGAGGATATGAGGCTTGTTTCATCCTCAAATGCTGCTCTCTCTGAGCTTGTCTGCAGCCATGAATGCACTAATGCAAAATGACTCGAGCTGCTTCCCTCTCAACGTTTCTCTGGATAAGTAACTTTTATTTCTGCAACAAAAATGTTTCCATGTGTGAGGTGTTTAGCTAATTTGTTCTTTTTGTATTAAAGACTTGTGTCTTTTCATCCCCTCCCCCCGCTTCTTAGTATCCATTCAATCAAATATCTGTTTATCGTTGGGCCAAAAACTGCACCCAAAGGAACAGGCGACCCATAAAAATAGAATCCAGAAATGGAGTTTTTATCTGACGGGTGGGCTCTTTTTTTTCTGCTCATCCAACTGTGACTAGATGTTGAAAATAGGTGATGAGTTTTTCGTTGAATATCAAAACATACTACCCGACCCATTCATCTCACACATATAAGCAAACGTGCAATGGCTCTTGAGTGCCTTCCCCACTCCCTAGCCTCAGTGCACAATAATGCACAACAGCTTTGCTCTTCTGAGAACACTGCTGCCAACTAGATGTGGATTCTTCCACATCCTACAAACTCTTGAAATTTGAATTCTTCCATCTTTTTTGGAGCTACTTAAAAAGGAATAAAACATTATTACATTTTAAGAAAACACAATAGAATATTTGCTTTGCAGATATCATGGTTACATACTTCTCACTTGTGAACAAGACCCCAAGACACTTAAAACTCCTCCACTTTAGGGAGAAGCACCCAGAGAGGACTGTCAGGGTCACCCACCTAGCTAAAGATTGGACACCTGCTCATCATCATCTCATCAGACGACCTTTTATAAGGACATCCATGCCCGCCAGCCAACATCGGTTCATCTGTTCCACTCTGGTAGAGTACACCGACCTAAAGCTACTACAAAGCCACATTTGACCTTAGACTTGTTACCTCTTGCTTTCTACCATGTCAAACATCTATTGTTCTTCCATTAAAGAGCACCAGGATTTCCCCTCGTGACACCATCAATCCACAGCCATCGGGCATCCAGAACCTCTGCTCATCTCTTACTACATCACAACATCCTCTAACTCACCGTTGTTCTGCATTTTGGGTCCACTACTACCAGTACCTAACAGGGACAAACTACCTTTCTCCGGACAAGAACCATGGCCTCAGACTTAGCGGTGCTGACCCTCATCCAAGCGGCTTCATACTCAACCGGAAACCACCCCAATGCATGCTGGAGGTCCTTGTTCAAGGAGGCCTACAGAACAACATCATCTGCAAAGAGCAGAGAGAAAATCCTGTGGTCCCTGAACCAGACCCCCTCTGGCCCTTGGCTGCGCCTAGAAATTCCGTCCATAAAGACTATGAACAGAACTAGAGAGCTGAGCCAAAAACAAAAGCTTTTACTGGTTGATTTTTTTTGTTCCAATACTCACCTATGGTCATGAGCTCTGGGCCATAACCGAAACAAAGAGGTCCTGGATACAAGCAGCCGAAGTTACCTTCCTTTGTACGATAGCAGGGGATTCCCTTAGAGCAGGGGTGCCCAAATCCAGGCTTTGAGGGCTGATGTCCTACATCAGGGGTAGGCAACTCCAGACCTCGAGTGCCGCCTCCCTGCATGTTTTCCAACATACCCTGTTCTGGCAATTAGTTAATGAGTCAGCTGAGTGGCATCTGGGGACTGTGCGCTGGGGCTGCTGGGAGATGTAGTATGTTAATACCCTGGAGATGGTTTCAGCTAGTGACCAGAGGTGGAGACAAAGCTCTGACTCCTTACACCAAGTCCTGTTGGAAAATAAAATCTGTCCCTACAGAGTTTATTGAAATACTGCAATAGGCATTCTAGACTGTGTATTTAGATTTTTTAAATCTAAATAAGTTCTGTAGGTTGTAAGTTATGGCCTGGAAGGCATTGTTGCATAATTGGCATCATAATGTTCTCTTTCAGTATTCGTCCAGCACAACCGAACCATTCATCAAGACAAAGAGACATCGCTCACTGTGGCACACCTCTGCAAGCAGGTCAAGCACTCAATGCAATAAAACATCATGACAGCAATCACAGCAACGAAAAAGAAAAAAAAAAGAAAAAAAAGGTAATTTGGGGTCAGATGTATTCTGGTGTAAAAATAAAAGTCCGCTACAAGGAGGTCCTTCTCTACAAGTCTTTTCCAATTGATAATAAATCTTCTCTTGCCTCCTTGCATAGAGGTATTGTCAGGTCATCCTTCTAACACATGGACTAATTACAAGAAAGCCTCAGTGATGCTATAAAAAACAATCAAGAGACCCAATCTTAGCTTGTTAGGGTCTCACCCAAAACAGTCGGGAAGAGACAGAATTAATACTACATTTAATAGGTAAACTACTGTGATTTTATTTTCCAAAAATGTGTAATTATGTTAACATTTAAACCTAAATTAAGCTTAGAATCCCCCCCCCCCCCAAAAAAAAAGTATGACATTATCATCTTTAATCTTCTTAAGAATGACAGGCAACTACGTACGCTATTGTTAATAGCCGTAAACGCGCAGGCTGCAGCACGGCTAAGACACGGATGGTCAGAGATTAAGTTTATTTATTTTGAGGAGCTCAACTGTAATCACATCTTCATGTCTGGGTACATTTAGAGACTCTCCTAGGTTCACTATCTACTGTAGGAGCTGCGTCTGACGCTTTCAGCGGTACTTCTGTCTCTCTATGACCTAGTTTGATGACTAGCTGTCCAGCGATGCTCTGAGGAGGGAAAACATAAATATAAGAATAAGGCAGAATGGTTTTGACTCCGCCCACTGATTACGTCATCAAAACAACATTGGTTTTTATGGTGAGTCCCTGATTGGTTGAAGCAATATGAATTTGATGCCAACATTAAGACGCCCAAATCGACCTCTAATCACATTTTCATACGTATTTAACATTGAGAGTGGATACCCCAGACGTACTATCAAATACAGGTTGAGACCATTGATGTGGTCATTTTTAAAGATATTTTAGAGAAAAAAATTGTACATCCTTGTACAGGGCTTTGGATAAAGAGGTTGAATAACAGCAGACATAAAGAGCAGTTATTCTCTGCGACGTTAATATTCCAGGTCAGTGACTCTTTGAAAAGGTGCAGCAGCATATCCGTTTTCCAGTGTTGACATCTTGACCTGCAAAGTCCTTGGACGTGGCAGTAATAGTGCGGCTGTCAAACTCACACATCTCTTTAAAGGTGACGGGAGGTCACACTCTGATTAGATAGCTGCATGCTCTTTTCACATTTCTGCTTTAATCAGGAGGTTGAGAGGAACCATTTTTTTGGACACTTCACCATGACCATTTTTCTCTCATTCCTAGACATGCTCAGTTGGGGCATTCACACAAAAACCTGTAGGTTTTGGTCATACGCCACAAATAGTCAAGAACAAAGAGTCTGTTTTAATGTGGATAACAAAGCCCTGTTACTTTGAAGATGAGTTGGAACAGTGGGGGACGATGATTACTCCTGTTTTTTTCTCTAACTTCTCTCTCCCGCGTATTTCTGCATAAATCTTTTGATGACAGAATCAGACAGTGTTTAACAAACAGGAACAATGCGGCTCCAGCAGACACAAAACTCTCTTTAAAATCTTAAGAGAGAGTGCTGCTGCACCGCCAGATTATCCATATGTAGGTCAGGGACATGAGTTTGTGTTTACGTGAAGATAATGTGTGTGTGTGAGCCTCAGTGAATGTCTTTCAGAGTTTTAAAGGGTGAATCTCTCACACTGTGAAGTAAACAAATATCAGTGAAGCCTGCAGCAGCCACGCTGTGCTTCTCTGAAAGTGTTTTGATGATTAAAATGAAAACAATCTCCAATGAACAGCGACACGACCCGCGTCCTTTTCTTACAGGAAAAAGATCACAACCGAGAAGCGAAGGAATTCCAAAGAATCCAAAAGAATCCTGAACACTTCCCCTCCAAAAATACATCATTAAAGGTTTAAAGCTGACACATGATAGTAAATATTTATTAGCTGTATTTGAATTTCACATTTCAGTTTGTGCATATGAATGAATACTGTAGTAAATATTGATGTGCGACTATTAGGAAAGACATTTCAGGCACCTTGTAAGCGTTTTTTGAGAAACATAGAATGATCTATCTCAGCGTTAAATCATTCAGAAATCAATGCCCTCTTTTCAGAGATGTCTTTGGTGCAGATGGAGGCTTGTTAGGTTTGAACTGGTGAGGATTCTTAGCTCAGTGAGCGCCGCAGTAAGTCGACCATGTATTTTAATGTTTAAGGGAGAACACCTTTTTTTGTCACTTCTTTTCTTTTATCTCTCACATTTTAACAACTGTTTTAGTCATTTTTATGAAAAACCATATCAGATCATGAAATGATCTTGAAAGAAAAATACTAAAAGCTTTAAAAAGATGTCAGTTTGGAAAATTAACAGGTGAAAACCTGATTTTTTTAAATAGTGTCTTTGGTATTAATTCCTGTTTTTTCACTTACAACTAAGAGCAGCTACAAACAGGTCAACATGAACCCAAGAAAACCCACAACGGAAAATGTTCCTTAAAGACACAGCTTGTATATGAAAATAGTTGTTTTAGATCCACATAGGACCAATTTATTCAGCAACTGGTGAATCCCATGTATCTAATGTTACTAGACATGGAAATTTCACAAATGCTTGCTTGTTTTACCCAAAAAGTTTACAGTTATAGTTACAAAAAATGTTTAATTTAAAGAAAGCTACAAATACTTTAGATATCGAGTCAGTCATGTGAGGGATAATGCCCGACGAGATGTGCGTTATCATAAATTAATGGGTGATGTGGATGTGTGAACCATCTGATGAAACAAAAAGGAAAGTTGCTTCTGTAAAGTCCACTAATTACTAACAATGGTCACCTCAAGGTCATTATCCCATCCGTGTGTCTTACTGTGTATTATGTCTCTTAATTTATGAGAGACGTAATAAATGAATGTTTGATAAAATATTGATTGGCTGATAAATTCGAAACAAAATAGTACTTTAATCGCATTATTTTTAATGTTAAAATTGTTTCTTAGAAGAAGCAGACTATTTGATACGCAGTGTGATGTATTGTCATGGTATCCATGCTAAAGATACTATGAAGTGATATAAAGTATCATTTCTGGATCATTTCCTAGATTGCTTTTATTGCAAGAAATATCCACCATTAGCTCTGATCATTAAATATGTATCAACAAACTATCAATTTATTTTATTAATTAATAATAACAACATTTATCAACACATTTTCACCCTAAATCAAGCAATAAGGTGAACAAGACAGCATCCCATTGATAGAAAGTATGGGGTTCCATTTGTGCCAAAATTATGTTTTTGCATCCACTGTCTATATATTTGGTCCCAGAACAAGTTTAATATACATTTGTTTATGTCTACGTACTACCAAGCAATATCTTCTGCGTGTCCTGTACAGGACAGGAGGAAACAACGCTAGCAACTGTTGCTAAGGACTTTACTGACAAGATTCAACGACAAAAGTATATTCAAAGTTTTGAGCATAAAGCAAGCTGAAACATCACAAAGAGAATACAAAGTTATCATCTAAGAAGCATAAACATGCAGAAGATATTGCTTCGTAGACATTGCATATTAAGACGGGGGCCGCAAAATATCGACAAATGGCCCGTGGGCCGCCAATTTGGGATCCCTGATGTTGAACATTCACACTATTTGACCAGAACTTAATTTTTATGAGTCCATCATCACTTTTTAAAGGATACCCTACAGCCAACTATAATGGGGTATTCACCCAGATTGTGGTATAAACTGAGCTAAATGGGAAAAAAATGTATTTAATGGTGAAAAATAAAAATGTTGATCTGAGCGCAGAGAGAAGTCGTGTGGTGGATTTGGGGAAAAAGTATTTAAATTAGCTGTTCATGCTGCCAGTTTCTTCCACAGAAAAGCCAATTTTGGTCAATAGCAGCAGCAGCTGTTTCCGGCTCTGGGTTTGGTCTGATCGGATCGTTGGGAAGTTCAAAGTTTCCTAATTGGATGATCCAATTCTGAGCCAGCTGGGACGAGGAGCTGCTGGAATACAGGGAAGTGTTATGATGGTGTTTGACCTGGAAGACGGCTGAGTTAAACCTCCTCATGCAGCAACAACAAGGACACAAAAACAAACAAAAAATGATGAAAAAAATCAAGTTTTTTTACATTCTAATCACATCTCGGTTCTTGTGTCAACATTTTTGTACTGGCCTTCAGAATCTGCCGTGCTGCATAATATTCTAATGCTGCGTTCACATCCGATCCCGCGGTGGAGCCTTCTAAAAGAGTTGTTGAATGTGCTCATCATTTCTGCACGCGTGTGCTTGTTATCACAGCTTTTTCACGCACTCCCTTGTGAGTGTGCCTCAGAGTCTGGCACCACGTTAAGCCCGAGAATGTGCATGTGTTGGAGCCATCCGCTTAATCCTTACAGGGAATAAAGGAAGGCTTACCCAGTCTGGTGCACACACACACACCAGAACACCCCAGTGCACACACTTCACACACATTGGCATGCTCTTCCTATTCATACCTTTCTTTTCTCTTTCTACCATCCATCTGGCTTTTGCTTCCTTCCATTTATTGTCTTTTTTTTTGCAAACTTTGCTTTATTCATCTTCCAACCGTCTGTCTTTCCCCTCCTCAGCCCTCTCTCTTACTGTCTCTTCAACAATCCCTGCTGCTAATGGTGTCTTCATCTTTCTTTTTTGCCAGATTCAGGATTTTGAAATATGTCTCGAAACCTCCACTCATGCATTTTTTCGCCGACTGTCCTGTTCCGGATGCAACAGCCTTGAGTTTCTCATGAATGTTGCTGAGGTGGAGCTCTTTAGCCAGTTTTGTAAGCTTTCTGGGACACATTTATTTCTCCCGCATCCCTCAGGCTTCAGTTGTTGTTTACAATTTTGGTCATCTTCATCAGCACATAAATATGACACTGCAGCAGCAAGATAACCACAAGTAAAAACACATGTTGTAAGATAAATGTTAGTGTATTCGCCTTTCTGATTAGAAATTACTATAACATTTGAATTTCTGCAGCAGGAACTTTATATGATGATATGTGCTGGAGATTATGAATTTATTTAAACTACTCTTTTTTTTTTTCTCTAGGTCAGCATTTTTTTCCTCCAGAGCTTTTTTTTCACATTCAGATGTGAAACAAACCAGCCTTTACTGACTCCCCAGAGAAGCATTTGTTACTATTCATCCTTCCTGATTTTAAACAGGAGTAATGGTGGTGTCATCCAGCCTAACTACTATTTCCAAATTGTAAATTTTGTGGGTTTCAGCAAGTTTTAGTGACACTTCAGCTCACAGAATCCAATGCAAACAGTTAATCACACCTTTAAAAAATAGTTTTTAAATCTATTTTTTAAATTGGTGCAGAAAAACACATACATTTGACTTACAGAACTGGTTAACTACTTCATTCCATTTTTTTTTTCAATTGCTAATACTAAAATGATATGGATAGCACTATTTTAAATTGACTCACAAATCTCCAAAGCTCTAAACAAGTTTTAATCTTTACAAAATTACACTAAATGCACTCTGATCTAAATTCTCTAATCCGACAATCTGACATAATGTGATTTGTTTGCGATTTTAAAACATTCAAAAATGATATTACATGTGCCAACTGGCCAAACACCTCAGTGGGTAATTGATATCAGTTTAATCAGGAAATAAGCACGAGAAAAGACTATAACAATGGAAAACTTTGCAGAGAGAGTAAGAAAAAGAGGAATAGTGAAGGTGAGGATGATATGTTGATTAAGTTGTTTTATTAATTTGTTTTTTGAAATCAATTTGCAATTGTATTTAATTCATTTAATTAAATAACATCTTCAGCTCATTGTTATATGAGTTAGCAGCATTGCAGCCACGATACCACTAATCTTAGATTTGACATGTTTAAATGCTAGAACTTTAAATATTTTCTGGTTTTGTGTACTTTTATGGTAAAATCTTATTTTTCCAAATGTTTTTAATGTAAAACCTTTGGACTTTTACTATGATACCAATAGCAGGATCAGTGAGATTCAGTTCACTTCATATAGAATATATTAACAAATTGATCACACTCACATGTGTTTATTTCATCATAAATCCCTTTGGTGTTAATGGGTGAAAAGCAAGTAGCTTATTTGCCATTTTAATTCAACAGAACAGTAAAAGTGAAGAGTCGAGTAAACTGTTTACATCAGATTTCATGACGTAGTTCTAGGAGATTTTCCCATGAGGCCACAAAAACAAAAGAAGGGAATTTGAGGTCACCGGTCAAAATAATGTGAATGTTTTTGGACTGCTGAAAGTAGCTGGAATAGTCGAAGACGACACGAGGCTCTCAGTGTGATTGCCTTAGCACTGCCTAATATGCAAATGACACACTTGAAGCCAGATTACTCATTGTTGTTAATGTGAGAGTCTGTGCATAATTCAGTGGCAGACTGAAAAGTATTAGCAGTGCAGAGAACAAGAACACAACTTCACTTCTTTTTTGCATTTTAGCAGCACATTTGCCCATGTTTTCCAAACGCCATGCACTTCATTTTATTTTAAATTAACACTGATTTATGTGCATGTCCTCTCTTGATCAGAAAAATGACTCGTGTAGCAGATTTGTGTTTAAAACGTTTTCTCATTGTGACTCATCTGAAAGATTAATGTTGCTCCATCTCTCAAATTTAAGTCGAGAAATTCAATATACACTGTTTGTCCTCATTTCTATGAGATGACTTTGCACATTAAATTATTACTTTGCCAAGTTTTGACACTAGGGTTCTTTTTGGAGCAAAAATCTCTCACTTTATTATAAAAAGGCATATTTTTTGGATATGTGTGTAGATTCTTAATGATATATGAGCATCTTTTACAAGTTAATTTGAATGCATAGAACCCCAAACCACAAATAAATGAGATGATTAATCTTAATCATATTTATAATCACACAACATGTAATAATATCAAGTTATACGGGCCTGCAAAAAAATGTATGCATGTGTGTGAAGCGTAAGGAGACCTTTGAAGTTAGTGTTCCTGACTTGTCCCTCTAATTTGAGTCGGCTGCATTTCTGAATGCATGATTAAGCTGCCAGAAGGATGCTGCTAATGTCTTCGCCTTTGGAGGAAAAAATGCAAACTAATAAAAATGTCTATGTGCACACAAAGGCATCTGTTACACAAGTTTCTTTCAGACAGAAAAAAGGAGAATATCTGAGCTTTTTCAGTTTGTAGAATGAGTTATGTCAAATACAAAACGGTAAAAAAGTAACAAACATGCAAGTTGGATTGAGGACAGAAATCACAGATGATAATCTAGAACTGAGTATTATCAATAACAAACTGTATATAAATAAGCATCACACTGACACAGTAATAAAGGAATACTTGGATAATTTCATTTTCTACATTTGTGATTTAAAATAATGTTGTGAAAGGATGTGTGACTCACAAATACTGCATTATTCTTCATCAACTCCACTTCAACAGAAAAACCTGAAGGACAACAGCTTTAACTTTGAGGTGGAGGGAGACAGCATCACTACTCATTAGTCTGTGGAAATACAGACTCATATTTTTAGAGTTGAATTGAAGAAACTGTGAAATATAAAGAAAAATCATGAAAAATACAGACTTATTACAACATTACTGGATTTGTTTTGGATATTTTCTTAAGGTTATTTCTCACTATTTCTTAATGAGTTATTAAACAAAAATGCATTTTGTGACAAAAAGTGATATAATTTGGCATCCAAATTTTTCATATTTTTTTTTGTATTTAAAGATGTAAATTTTTTAGTTGCATTCGGTAATAAAAGTAGTTTTTCTTTTAAATGTTGAGAAATCTGAATGTTTGGTTTTTCTTGCTAAATTTAAGGTTTTGAATTCATGTCAGTCACTCATCTAAACGGCATTATTTTGTAAATCAACATTTAGGGACGAGATGGAATCCAGATGGTTGTGGATTCATTTCTGTGAGAGCTTCATCTTTTGTATTTATTTATTTATTTATTTTGTGTGTGTGCAAATCCTCAGTCCAGCTTTCTGGTGACCGTGGCAACAAATCCACCAGGAAGAAGAAAGCTTTCCTTCGCTTTTTTAGCTGAGCAGTGCCGCACTTTTCTAAGTGTATTTATAGGGACATGCATGGCTTGCTAAGGATTGTGTGTAAACCTGCTTTAATTTTGAAAAGATATGGTTAGATAAAGTTTGTTGTTGTATTCTAACTCCCATGACTGACTCTGGCCATCTCCCTTCAACACGACTTCAAAACGATCCGATCCTTTGTTGCATCTCCAAATCCAAACCTGTTTGTATTGTTATTTTATTGCTAATTGAGTCCCATGCCGTGTGTTGCAGCTTTAATAAACGTGATTGAGCTTCACAACAGAATTATATCAGTTCTTCATTTAACTAAACATTAACTCCGCAGAGTCTCAATTAACTGTATTTCTCTTGTTAACAAGCTGAGAAACACTTTGCATCTTGCTTTGTTGAAGCAGTGAGTGAAAGCAGAATTGGATTTAGCTGCTTTAGTAATTGGATGACTGTGCGAGATAACCCAGTGACACAGTTATGACTTACTGTAGTGCCGAGCTGAACTTTGCCGCTGATCATTTTTACTCACCAGCTCCAGGGTAAGGGTAATGGGTCGTTTTAGTAACCCATTGCCTTTAGACTTAAGCTGTTCTTGGTTCAGATGTCTCTAAAGGATGTGAGAAAAAGACATGGAATTTATTTAGTTGCATTAGTCCTGTATTTTTTACCAACCATATTCTGAATCTACTTTTTTTCAAACTTCTCATATCCCTCACATAAATCTACTCTGTATCAAATAAACTAGGGCTGGGTGTCGGTTATAGTTTTTCAGAAACAATTTGATTAGATTCACAAGAGCCTGAATCGATTCGATTCCGATTTTTTCCAATTCCTTCGATTCTGTAGAAATACATCAAAAATCTATTATTTAATCTATTATTTAATTTGAATATATTTATATTAATCTGATGCAGTACACATATTGTAAAATGTATTAGTAAAATAATGAGATTGTTAATATCATAAAGTGTTACATGGATTCTCTAAAGGAGAAGTTTTACTAAAAACATTAACATTGTAAACAGTGCTGCTTCTCCTGGAGGGTATTTCAGTTTAGCCACTAGGTGGCGATCACGCTATAGAAGTACATTTTATTCAAGAAGAAGACAACAGTATGAGGGGGGAAAAAACAAAGTTTTAGACCACAAATAGTTACTTTAAAAATTATTTCCTCAAAAGAGTTTGGAAAATTAATTATTGTAAGTAAATAAAGATATTCATTTAAACAACAATGTATTTTTTTGGTCAATCGAGTGTTAGCATTAGCCATCCTATGGGAAATTCTATTGAATGTTAGCATCAAGCTAGCGGACTTTAGCTTTGTGTGCTAAATTGATTGATATCTTCTGATCTATTAACCTTAAATCTATTCAAATCGATCTTTTCAACCCAGCCCTAGAATAAACTCCTACCAATTAAACTACATACAAAGTTGTGTAAAACACATTATTTTGCTCTTCTGTCTTATCAGGACAAAATTAGGAGAAAACAAGTTTTAAGGTGAACAATATTAGACCATTTGATTCCAGAGTTGTTTGTGGTGACAGCACATACAAAAATACTGTAATTGTTTACGTAATTATCGATTAATGATCTGTACCTTCCTCAGAAGTCCAAAGCGTTTTACAGTCACAGTCCCACACACACTGATGGCTCCACTGCCGAACACTGGCGCCAACTAATAACTACCAGAAGTAAGTGTCTTCACTGTCGTGGCCAAGGACACTTCGACACATAGACAAGGCAGGATTTGAACCTGCAATCTTCCAATCAGAGTCCCCTCTGCACCACAGCCTCCAATTAACACAATTTTAACAGATTCTAAAGTTGAATAAAGTTGTTTTCTCTACGTCACAATCAGTTGGTAAAATAAAGCCTTGTCTGGTATGGTACGATCTGATAGGGTAAGTAAGTAAGTAAGTAAATTTATTTATAGAGCACCTTTCACAGATAAAATCACAAAGTGCTTTACACAGCAAACAATGAGAGAAA
>NC_050526.1:21969655-21997338 GCF_002922805.2 Oryzias melastigma
CCAGCATGTCCAGATTTTCTTTTATGTGCACAGTCTGCACATAGGGGAGCTCCAGCTCCAGCGTCCTGTGCTAGTGGATGGGCGGCCAGGGTACTGTCTGGTAGGGTAGGTCTGGTAGGGTACGATCTGGTAGGGTACTGTCTGGTCTGGTAGGGTATGGTCTGGTAGGGTACGTCTGGTAGGGCATGGTCTGGTAGGGTACGTCTGGTAGGGTACGGCCTGGTAGGGTACGTCTGGTAGGGTATGGTCTGGTAGGGTACGTCTGGTAGGATATGGCCTGGTAGGGTACGATCTGGCAGGGTACGATCTGGTAGGGCACGGTCTGGTATGGTACGATCTGGTAGGGCACGGTCTGGTAGGGTACGATCTGGTAGGGCACGGTCTGGTATGGTACGATCTGGTAGGGCACGGTCTGGTAGGGCACGGTCTGGTATGGTACGATCTGGTAGGGTACGGTCTGGTAGGGAACTGTCCGGTCTTGTATGGTACGGTCTGGTAGGGTACGGTCCAGTATGGTACGGTCTGGTATGGTACAGTCTGGTAGGGTACGGTCTGGTATGGTACGGTCTGGTATGGTACGGTCTGGTATGGTACGGTCTGGTAGGGAACTGTCCGGTCTGGTATGGTACGATCCGGTATGGTACGGTCTGGTAGGGTACGATCTGGTAGGGTACGGTCTGGTAGGGTACGGTCTGGTATAGTACGGTCTGGTATAGTACTGTCTGGTCTGGTATGGTATGGTATGGTACAGTCTGGTATGGTATGATCTGGTAGGGTACTGTCTGGTAGGGTCCGGTCTGGTATAGTACTGTCTGGTCTGGTACGGTACGGTCTGGTATGGTACGATCTGGTATGGTACTGTCCGGTCCGGTATGGTACGGTCTGGTATGGTACGGTCCAGTCTGGTATTTTGAGCGTCTCCATTAAATTGTATTGAACAGTACTATGTATGGTTGGTTGTAGGTTAATTGAAAAATGGAACAGAATGGCTAGACCGGTACTGTCATCACACCATGAAACCCATTGATTGGTTTTTAGCAGAAGAAAGTGCCAAAGGTTCTCTCTTCTTTTTCGGTTGTATTCCTCTTTGATGGCTGCAATTTTTGCTCAAACAAGAATACATGTTTTGTATATACAAAGTACCAAAAGCCAAGTGGAAAGAATGAGCTGCTGGATGACCTCCAAAGCTTCGCTTTTGCTGCAGTTGTACTACTATAGCGCAAAGCTACACAATTGAGTTACATTTATTGTCAAAATTTTATTAAAATGTAATATATTTGTTTTGAGACGGTATTACTATAATATGTGTGTTTTGAAATGGTATTACCATAGCCGAAGATCTGACTGTCACTGCTGCTTTGCTGTTAGACCTTCTCTCTCATGAGCTGTCACATGAATCTTTGTCTCTTTATGCAGCACAGCGTTATTAATTTAATGAAAGGTGCTATTATGTGAGATCCTTAAAGATGAATGAGGGTGTTTGCCTTGGTCATTACTCCCACTGTTAGAGCGCAGCTAGACGACTACCTTGCAGCTCATTTAGATCAGCTGAAGTTTGCCTTGAGGAGTCGTGATCAAGGTCAGCGAGGCCTTGCAGCGTTCAAATTTAAATGTATGGACACACAGAATGTGTGTGTGTGTTCCTTTTATTCTTTACTGGTGTGTCAACACCACAGTAATCTGTGTGTTTTACATGCATTTGCGATCAGTGGAGTCTCCAATATCTCAGCTTGGTGTCACTGCCTATTTATTCCTTCCATCGATCCCAACCTGGTCGTTCCTCCCAAACATACTCACCCTGACGCAACGACATTTCCCGCAGGGATTTGCTGCTCTTTCCCGACCTTCATGGAGCTCCCGAGTTGCTCTTTCCTTCTCTTTCTCTTAACCTCACCACGTGTGCTAGTTTGGAGCTGAGGGAGCAGTCCACTAATAGAAAGTCTATTGACTGGGCCACTCACTTATTGCTGCTATTATAGCTGCTGAGGCCCTCTGGACGCCAGTCGATAAAGCGGCTTGTCTCTGCTCACTGGTGAGACGCCTTTGTCAGCACTGGAGGAAAATTAAATGTTTGATCGACCACCTTGAGATTCCGTTTTATGGCAGGGCGGCGTGCATGTGTGCGCGTGCGGGCGTGTTTGTGCGAAAGATCAGGGAAGGGGAAAAAATAGAAGGCAGGTTTGACAATGCAGCAGTTAATCCTCTTTGACTGTGTGTATCTGGGAATGCCACTGTGGCAGCTAATTCTCAGAAACCTTGCTCCTCAGTGAGGCTGCAATATGCATCGGTCTCAGAGCTGCCTCTCCATCTCACACTTCCTCAATTCCTTTTAGCCGCAGTAGTCGAGGCTACAAATCGACAGCGTTATTGTTACACAAAAAGTTCTTTATTAACCAACCAGCTCCAATGTTTATGCGTTTTGTTTCTCCGCATGAATGCAGTAGCAGAATCTCCGAAGCGCCGTTTAGGGGCACAAAGTTAAGCTGTGCCTCATTAGAAGAGTTCCTGCGGTGGCACCAGCGGGGAGGTGCGGATGTGATTGACAATGCTGGCATTCCGATTCAGACGATCTGGAGATGAGGAAGGTTGCTGTCAGGGAAAAACAGACATGGAAAGGGTTATTTATAAAACTTTTTGCTAACAGTTAACTTCAATAGTCATGAGGTTCCACACTCCCAGAGTAAACGTCATGGTTTGACACCATGGTCTGGCAATAAATAATGAGCTACGAAAAAAAAACAAAAAAACTATGTCTTTATAGCAGCCAAGCCTACGCTATGACCCACTGGTTGTTAGTAAGATATGATATGATGCATAATGACAGCTACAATTTAAGAAATTGATAGCAATGCACAGTACTGTTGAAATACGGTCTAACAATACCGCCACACTCTGATGAGGTAATGGGATGTTAGAGCATAAATATATTACTATAACTGTTATCATGCAGTAATAATGCAGCATTTTATCATATAACTTAATGTAGTAAATCATTTTAATAACAAAAAAAAAATAAATCATTCTTCCTTCCTATATTGTGGAAGTTACATTCCAAAAATAAAGGTGAAAACAATAAAGGTTTTAGAGTTTTAAACTCCTCACGACACACTTTATACACGTTTCCCAGACAATACCATTTTCATACTTCTTTTTTTCTTGTTTCAACTCATAAAGTTCAAATCTTCATAGAAAAACAAGTTCAGTATTACAGACTTAATTATGTACTTGAACGCATTCTGTACATGGTGGCACAGAGGAGAATGATTGACAAGGTTTACAGCCAATCAGGAAACAGAACACATTTTGCTTAACATTTTTTATTTATTCATTTATTTGACAGGGACATTGCACATTGAAAAGCATTCCTGCCAATGCACCAGAGTTAGCTCGAGAGCTATTTTTCATTTTTCATCTGCTGTCTTTGGACTGATGGTAAAATTGTCTCTCTATAAAGACATAAAGTTAGAAACAAAATGTAAAACAAGCATAAGGAGAGAAAAAAGAACAGTAAAAACATATAACATTTTAATAAAGTTAAATGAGCAGATACAATACAAGAAATTATGATAAATAAATACATCATTAAAATAAAAAAATAAGATAAAATAAAAAACTCAATAAAATGAATCATAACAATGGAATATAAAATGGGATGTAGACTCATGAAGTTCAAACCTTTGTAGTGAAATAAAAACGTCTGTATTTTGGAATAAAAAATCAAAGTCTACTCAAGATCAAAGAGTCATTAATATTTGTCAAAATGAACTCATTCTATACAGGTGACTCTGCATGCAGAATGACTGACATGGTCTGAAGCTAATCGTGATGCAGAACACAAAGCAATGTACAGCTACACTACACTGAAAAAAGTGAAATGTTGGATCCACTAACAACATTTCTGCAATTTGTTAGATTTAAAACTATGAGTTTTCATCAAATAAAAAAAATTGAGTTGATGGTCTACTCAATTATTGTTTTTATTTGATAAAACTAATATTTCTAAATGTAACAAATTACAGAACATTTGTTGATTGATCTAACATTTCAATTTTTACAGTGTATATTGGAAGTTCTCACTGTTTTACAGATTTATTTCTCTGGTGTTTTGAATGCTTTTTTTTTTCATTTTTTTTAACACTGTGTTGTGTTCTGCACCCTGATTGGCTGTTGACCTTGTCAATCAATCTCATCTGCCTTGTCTCCTGTAAGCCCTAGTAAATATATTCAGCCTCTATAATTTATCAAAATCTATACTGCGATCAAAACTTTGTTTTTTCATGATATAATACTGCAATTATTTTAAAATTTAGGCTTGAACTGCAGGAGTTTTAGTCTTTAAAACATCTATAATCCTTCCATGCAGGTTTCACCTATTGCGGGTTATTTATGGAAGTAACAGCGATAAAATTTTTTTAAAAAAACATTCAAAATTGATCTTAAAAAATGGCAATATAGTGAGGGACCACACAATACAATACAATACACACACAACAATGATGGACTGCATTCTCACACACAACAATAACACATGGACTGAGTCACCACGTTTAACAGTCAATTTTACAAACATGTAAATAAATGTTGATACCTCCCACTACTATTTATTTTACAATGTATAGTGTGTATATATTTATATTTACTAAAGCACTCTGGATTGATGCTAAATTAAGTTTAAGTTTATTTGATTTACATGGCGCCTCAAAATGACCTTGGTCAAACAAGGTGCCACACATTAAAAGTTCTATTCTATTCTATTCTATTCTCACTGTGCAGTAAAAATGCAGCCTTTTTATAATGTGCACACATCATAGTCCAGTATAGTAATAATTTACTATAATAAAGTAACTTGATGACAAAAATGTACATTTCAAATGTCAGAGAAGCAGAACTGCTCCAGTCTTGACAGTTTAAACAAATAGATTCTATTTATTTCAGCTCTACCCAAACGTCCACAGTTTCCACAGACCTATTTACTGCACACAACCCCACTCCCGCCATGTCCAGCGCCTCTGAGCCTCTAGTGATTAAAATTTTATCAAGGCCAGCTAATCTCAGTGGTCTTTTCTGGCAAAGTATGCCAGAAATGTGGTGAAAACTGCAGCCATCTCAGTGCAAACATCTGACGCCCGGTCCATCTCACTGCTGGCCAATTTTGTCCAATTTAAAACATCCCACATCTTGATAGCAGCTATACAGCATGAACTTCCTCTGTCAAAAGTAATGTCTTAGTCTGCCTTTAAGAGCAGTCCTTGCCAACACTTTAGTGACCTTCTTGGAGGGAGGGGGGGTATTAACAACTGCGAGATAACAAGAATGTAAATGTACAACGACTACTGTCCAACATTTCTCCTCACAGCAGAGCGAGTGGAGCTAACATGAATATTTCTGCAAAACTGCTGGGAAAGCAGTGCTGGGTTTACAAAAAAAAAAAAAAAAAAAAAAGAAGAATCATTCACACAGCTTAGCTGTATTCATGCACTCAATTAAACCGACAGAATGCAGGAGAGTGGAGAAGTGCTGATTGAATTAAGGTGAAATTAAATGAGAACTTGGAGAAAGTTTTGCTGTTTCCCCCCCGAGGCGACAATTCGATTAAGTTCATTAACATACCTGGCTAGCGATGGAGAAGGAGTCACGCTGACAGAGAAATGTATGGATGTACGTGGGGGTGGTCGCGGTGGGAAGGTGGTAAAATTAGGATGAGGCAGTAGCCAGATGGAGAGGGAGGAAGGCGGTGCATCGAGCGCTGACTGATATCTGCAGTTTGCAGGGTAGGAAGCGTGTCATCTGTCATCTAATAGAAAAACTGTGTGTGGCGAAGACTGAAATGCAAAAGAAAAAAAAAACACACATTCTCGTTTCCTAATCAGAGACTCACTTTGAGCTGCTATTTGTCGGGTCGTATCCCCCACAGTTGCGCCGCTCATCCATCTGCCCTCTATTACCTGTCACTTTTACAGTTTTAATGTCATTGACCACAGCCGTGTGATCCGAATCCTAATTGAGTTGAGAATTAAATTGATTAAGATTTTTTTCCTGGCAAATTTTCAATAATATTTGCAAACTCAAGGCAACAAGCTTCTCTGTTTGCTTTCGCATAAATATGTGTGTTTACGGCGCTTTGGCAGGCAGTTATTTGTAAGTGAACTGCCTGATTGGTAAAAGATGCTCACAATTAGCAGTTTGTGTGAAGGAAAGAGGGTGCAATCACGTAAACGCTCCCTTGATTACCTGTTTTACAACAGCTTTGGTGCAAAGAATAGTTAAAATAGTTAAAAGCCACAGTGATTCAGCCTTATGGGAGATTTTAAAGTCAGTCAGACATGTAATCTCGTAGAAGTCTGATGGAGCTGCAAGGTCAGAGTGACTTTTCTGAGTTTTGCACAGAGTTTGTATTTGACATTCTGCATGTTTTTGGAAGATTTTTCTGTTTAAGCTGGCAATGGTCACAGTCAACCTGTCCATTTTAGAAAACCTTTTGACAGTTTTAAAATATTAATTAGAAAGTTTTCAGATTTGTGATT
The DNA here is from genome assembly GCF_002922805.2 of Oryzias melastigma. Classification (NCBI taxonomy): domain Eukaryota; kingdom Metazoa; phylum Chordata; class Actinopteri; order Beloniformes; family Adrianichthyidae; genus Oryzias; species Oryzias melastigma. Next base: position 21,976,180 of record NC_050526.1, read on the forward strand.
TCATTTCATTCTTAACGCATGTCTTTTACTTCTTGTGACTTACTTTATAAAAGTATCTAATGTCACCCAATGATAGATATTAAGCTACGCTCACACCAGACATTCAAGAACATGCTAAAAGTGCATTCTTAAACACACATTTAGCTCATGATATTCACAGTGGAGAAACAGGGTAAGGCTTCCTTATCCTTTTCCACTGTTTAGTAGAGCATTCTCACTTCCTACAGTTGCGAGAAGCTTGGTGCAAAATGTTGAAGCGGTGCAAATATTGCTCAAATGCTATTTATTTCACAACTCTATTCTGAAATATAACAGACTTGGGCCCAATCTGAATTCTTCACTTCTCTCCACTCATACATGTAGCCCTCCAAACGGAGAGTTGTGGGAAAATCTGTACTCAAATGTCACTTCCATGATGACATCACCAACAGTTGTAGGTCAGCTATGTTAGCGCGGAACTTCCAGTGCTCAAATATACATAAAAACAGGGGTTTTATAACTTTCAAAAGTACATGCTAAAACAAAAAGTCATAACTTGCATTTAAATGTTAACTTTTGGGCTTTAGAGCGCACCAACAAGAAGAACGCTTCTTCATGGCACAGCTGAACTCCGTCAGGACAGAAGGCTCTGGATCCCTCCGCTTATCGGACAATGCGTGTTCAAATGAAGGGATAGGGAGAAGGGAAGAATTTGGATTCGTCCTTGGTGTAATATAATTCTTGATGGGCACAAATTGCAATATTTGATTTTTCCTCCATGGACAATTTTTAAATGGTTGGCACTTTAGTGAATGAAAATGAAGGTCATCCATTCTTCTGTCACTACCATTTACAAATCCCTGATTGGTCAAAGTTTGACCTGGTTTAACGTGAGAGTTTTGAACGTGGAAACCCTAAACACACATTTAAGTGTGTTAACATAGGCTAAATCCAAATTGCTTCTCTACCCCTCTGGCTCCTCCCTATTGCTCCAATCGTAGGGGCATTTGAAGCTGTAGTGATGTCTGAAAGTGATTTTAAGGAGGAGCTTAAGTTTGCACTTGAATGTAAGTATTGAGTTTTTGCTTTAGCATGACTTTTTAAAGTTATAAAACCAACATTGTTGCTCATTTTCCGAGCACTAGCAGCTACACCTTAACATAGATGACAGGCAACTAATGATGCTGTCATCAAACGGTGGTTACATCTGAATTTGAAGACTGTTGCTATGTCCAAATTCCCACCCTAATCCCTAATTACTAAGAAAATATGTAGTGCAGGACTATATAGTGCTCTGCATTTTAAAATGAATTCAGACATGCTCACTACTTTCATTTTGTTTTTCTAAATGCTTTATATGACGTAGTGATTTCACAAAGTGAAATTCGAATCAATATGAACATTTTACTACATCCACTGGGTTTTGATGATAAAAAAAAATCAATTTAATGTTATTTTTTCACTAAAATTGTACAGCAGCAATGCATTATGGTCTATATACGCTAATGTAGTAAGCATCCATGCACGCTACCTTTTGGCAAAGATTTCTGGGAAATTTCCAGGAAATCCGATTTTGTAATTGTAGATTCGGAAAGCATACGAATTGGTGAATGCACTATATAGTGAGTAGTGAAGGGATTTGGACATAGATCACTATTTTTCCATCTCTGCTTGGAGGGCTAAATGTCGGGATATGGAGAAGCTGTAGGGTTAGGGAAGCAATTCGGATTGGAAGTGGCCACGTGGCCACTTGAACATGCGTTACAGAGGGCGGTGTGAACATGGCTTTAGGATTAATTACATCATCCATCCTGGAGATCTGAGATGGATGAACAGTTTCTAAACTCTCGCAGTGTTTCCTCTCCTCGCCGTCTTTGTGATGACAGCAGCACTCTGGTTTGTGACCCAAAAGATTACTCAATCTATCTCTCTCCGCGGAGAGCTCCAGCTAGTTAACTTTCTGGCCTTTTACATTTTCCATCAACAAAAGACGGGCTTGCTTGCCATCTCCCCACTTTTTTCTCCTTTAATGAAGGCTAAGTGAGTTTTAGTGTTATAATGACTTTGCATAAACCCCCTTCCCATCCTGTTCACTTTTACAACAGTGTCTGATTAAGGCCAAGACTCCTGGAGCTTCTGCTTAGCAAAGACATGCATTGTTCCAGGGTTGAAGAGGGTTCAGACATTTCAAAGCTTAATTATTCATTTCATGCAACTTTTAAGGACTTGAACTTGTGAAGTGAATTACAAAATGCATCTGAAAGTTACCCTAAAAATTTCCGTATTTAAACAGAAAACACTCTGCACTGATAACTGCCAAGAAAATGTGCATGTCTCTATATTTCAGAAATAGTTCCCTGTTTTTTTCCAGTCTTCCACTTCTGACTAGTCACTAGTCAGACAGTCGCGGCAGCTCAGACCTGTGACTGTGCGTGGAAATCTTGAACCGGATTGAAGATTCAGCACGGGAGCTGCTTGTGGGCGGAGTCTGCTTCAAAGCACAGAAGTACCAAACGTGATCACGAAGGAGAAATGAATCATTACGGTTTGTGTCCGGTCAGGTTAATATGACACCAAGATGAGATGAGCGCTAATGAACAGTAGAAGAAGAATAGAAGAAGAATCTCCTCCCGCCACTGCGTGCGTGACCGCGCTGCTCCGGTGTGGATACCACCTGCTGAGCGCGGCGATGTGCAGGTCTCATCCACCGGCCGCGTGCGGTGCGTGGCGGGGAGGAGATTCTCCTTCTATTGTATTTTTACTGTTCATTAGCGCTCATCTGCATCTACAACAGGGAGAACCGAAAGTAAAAGTGTTGAAAATCCCCCAAATCTTTCTGAAGACTTTTGTTTTCACAACTCTGTCCTTTTAAATGTCTGACTATAAGACTCACGCGCGCTCCAGACTTGGAGGGCAGGAATTTAGGTGTGCACGCGCTTATATTGACTCTTCATTGAAAGTGTTGATTGACGCGGCCAGTGTGGAAGCACCTTAAAGGTGCACGTTACATTTTTGTGTTTTTTTTCAAATCCTCTAAATAAAAATGACATCAAAAATCGTATTTCTTTATTGCATTTCTTTAATTTCATCAAAGCAATGAAACAAACTGTAATTCATTCATATTGTAGTGATGGTCTCAGACTTCGATGGGCTTGTTGTCGGTCTGGCAGCGCAAGGAATTGTGGGTTACCCATTCTTCTGTCTGTCTGACTGGAATTGGATTTAAGTTTGTGTTTTCGTCAATGTGTTTTGTTGTCTGACTGTTGAACATTTGTTGAACATTTATGATTTTGTCCTGTTATGTTTGAATTCTTCCTGCACCTGGAGTGAGAATGAGGGAGAGACTGATCAGGACCCCCTCTCGTTGTGACATTGAGGGATGTCAAAATAAAAGCTCAAATGTTCATTATGAGGCCATTCAGCTTTTGTTAGATAATTTTGACGCTGCAATGTCTCGCCAACTTGTCATGAGACCAAAAATATAGCTTATATGACACGAGGACACGCAGTAGGAGAAATAATCATTTCTTCGATACATTCCCCATGTGATACTTACAGTGTACGACTTTTAGAAACTGTTTCAATTATGCGGCTCCAGACACATTTGGTTTTTATTGTATAGGTCCAAAGTGGCTCTTTCAACACTTTGGGTTGCCGACCCCTGGACTAGTGCAATCTGTCAGAAAGCCATGTGTGTTTTTCTCCACATGCCTGCTCACTAAAGCTGTTCCCTTATGCAGGATTTTAGAGGGAAAATGTTTTATTTAGCTGTAGTCGTTTTGAGAAGATTGTGTTCTTTTGGATACATTTCTATCTGGCTTTAGATCAAGACAGGGCACTGAGTCTGCAAAGTTCAAAAGGATTTTCTCTTGTCAGTGGATTCTAATAAACAATTTCTGTCCCTGATGCTGGATCTGAATGCAGCTTCTGACACTGGTGATCATTCTACTCATCACCCGTCTGCCTCAGTCAATCAGTCTCCGTGGAAACAACTTCCAACTCTGACTTCTGGGTCCCTCAAGGCTTACATCCTGGTCCAATTTATTCTTTTTTTTTTTAAATTGTAGTCAATATGTTAGGTTGTTCAACAGCACTGCTTCCATGCTGATTGCTCAGTTTGGACTTCTCCAATATTCCCTTTATTCTTATTTATGAAGATCATCTTTAGATTAAAGTGCCCCCAGTAGTTTTTTAATTATGATTATGCCATTTCTAGCCAAAGTTTTTTTTAAAAAAAATGTTGTTTTCTAGGACAAAGTGTCTGCAGCGCAGCAGTAGTTCATTAGAAAGTCAACTCCTAGTCGTGGATGGGACCGTTGCCGCCCCCCTTTCCCATCATGCATAACTGAGTTTTCTGTTTACAGTCTCCTGCTAGCTTACAGCCCATCACACCTCCAATCTAACATTGCCATTGCAATAAAAATGACAAACATTATGAGCTATCAGGACAGTATTGAGCCAGATGTCATCTCAGACGGGGAAAACGAAGACATACTTGGATCTATACGTCTGCAAGTGGATCGCAGACCACAAGATTCACAGATTGACAGATGCACAATTTTCTACGACACAATCTTTTTCCAACTGCATTTTTTCATCTGCTCCTGATTAACAATGATTTAAATAAAGAAATAGTCAGAAATACAAATTTAAGCTTAATTTCCATTATAAATGTCCCCCATTGTCAGAAAAATGTCAGAAGAACGTGCTAAAAACACAAAATAACTCCATTTTTATCAGAATGGGCCTTTAAAAGACACTAAACATAACAGAATGGTGGTAAACTGGATGTGTTTTCCCCAAATTGGTCATTAGAGTTGACCATTCATCAAATAATTCAACACTGTGAACCTAAATAAACTAATTAAGGAGTAAGATTTAACAGCTCCATGAAAGTAGAGAAACAGATGGAGTTGGTTGTTAAAGCTGGCTTTTTTCAGCCCTGTCATTTAGTTAAAGTGAAGCCATTAATAAATAAGGGAGACCTGGAAAAAGGCTGTTCACATATTTATAAGTTCTTGGCTGGACTTGTGTAAGGCACTTAAAATTGGTGTGAACCAGAACAGCCTGAAATGCCAGCAACTGGTACAAAATGCAGGGATGTTGACCAAGATGGAGACACTCCACGCCTTTTTTTTCTCATTTGGGGATGATTTAAAACTTTTCATGATTTTTTTTTTTTAGTCCAAAAAAACTTGCGTAGCAACGTGTGAATGTGAGAGTTTTGAATGCAGAAGGCTAAGTTTGCTAAGGGATTTGGTAACATAGCTTAACAGACTTATCATTCCAAAACATCCAACCCCTCAGACCTTTTTCATGGAGTTAATAAGAGACTTTAAAGACTGAAGTTTAATAAATTATTCTAAAATAGGATAGTTGGGATGCATTTTTAACTGTTTACTTGTGTTGTGTTGGTTGAAGGATCACCTAAGTGAACTCCTGTCACTTCAGCTCAGTGTATCTGCAGCTGTGTGTGTCTCTGCTGTGTTCTGTCTGGCTCCACTTCACATTTGTGTCCACTTGTTGGGAAAAACAAGAAAGAAGCCACGCAGGCTCCGGTCCCAGAAGGAGACCAACTCAAGGTCAGGCGTTTGGAGTACCTGCTGGAATGGAGCGGTCAATGCGCACAGCATGCAGCCCCCCCACAGTCCTGCAGAGCAAACACTCTGAGCAGTCAGAGTGAAAGGGAAAAGGACTTGTTTGAATTAGAGGCTTTGAAATGACATTCCAGAGAAGCAGTGGCGGATATCAGGGAGGGTTCATCCAATCCATCTATGTGTAGATCAGAGGACACGAGAGACTAAACAGAGTAGTTCTAATTTGCATTTTCACACTCAAAGAACATGGAAACTTTTAAATAGTCCAACTCAAGTATTAAAAATAATTTAAAAATGCATCACAATCAATGTACAGATAGAAAAAATAGCAGCTTAAAGATTCAAATTGGGGTTTTAATGCCACTATTTCTGAGGAATACATGATAAATTCTCTTTTGTCTGGACCAATCAGCACATGGTACATTTATTTTTATCTGCACCTGAGTCTTTCTCTTCTCACATCTTTGTGCCGTCCATTATTGCCTTTTAAAAAAAGCTTTTAATTGCTCCATCTTGGGTGTGAATTAAAAGAAAGGCTTGTGAAGCAGCGGTGTCTCGACCACATTTGACTTATTAAAAAGGAGAAACCACTTCAGGGGGTAGAATCTACTCCCTGCAGTCATAGGCAGCGTACAAAATAAAACATGAACATGTTGACTTTGTTTGTCTCAAACTGAACATGCGAGTCGCCGGGAATACTCCCAAAGCACACAACTGGTGAAAAATAGAGAAATGCTTTATTTTTTTTATTTTTATTGAAGAAAAATAAACTACCATTGGCTGCAGATTGGAACTTTCTAAGGAAATTATGTGCCAAATATAGATTGTTTTTATTCGTGCATACAGATATTTTTTGTGTAGTTTTTAAACTGAACCCTGATGGGCTTTTGTTCAATCACACATACAGAGAAAAATGTCTCTAACTGCTAAATGACAGACAGATTCTGCTTTTATTTGAAGATGTAGTTAAATTGTTTTCTGGATTTCAATGTATTTTTGCTTTACTGAAACTGTCAATAGCATTTTTTTTTCTCTGATGCTTCATCTTTCGCTCCTTGCGGGTGCCGCCCATTTCATGACGTCAGCTTAGAGCCGGCCTCGACGGCGTTTCTGCATTTTATTCACGAAACAAACATCCAATTTTTTTCAAAAATGAATGTCCATACTATGTATTCCAAAAATATGGCTCAAACAGAATTATGATGGGTTCATTTTACTGTGAAATTCGATTATAAAATGCAGACAAAAACACTAGAATTTATAAAATGATGAAAAAATTATATTAGGTTCTAAATAGCACTGGTCGTGAATGTTTCACCGTATCAAAAATCCCCTTTGCTTTCACGCGGGTCATTTTTCTGGAGACATGCCCACCTTTCCGTCTTTGCTCAATAATCTACATTCAAATCAGTTCTCCTAATTCACTGTTTGCTTCCTTCCTGCAATGTCTTACAAATATCCCGTCGGCTTGTCCCGCTCTTAGATACTTAAGGATCCACCTTAACCCTAGAACACTATCGCAGGAATATTTTCACCAGAGTTAACATGATTTTCAATATTTTTCTGAGTGTCATGGGTAAAGTCATACATGTCCCAGGAATGGATGGACCAAAGGCCAAGTCTCTAGTATCATTTTTTGTTCTCAAATTCCTAAGTTTTCCAGTAATTTTCAAGCATGTTTTAAGGATCTTCCTCTGTTTTTATTTTCCATTTTGTTGCATAAACCACAGTTGAAAAGAAAAGAAAACTACTCTAATTTATCAAGTTTGTTGAGCTTCATATATCAGGTAAAAATTACCCGACAGAAGTGGTGGTGTAACTTTTTATAGCGAAAGTGTTCTAGGGTTAGATGTTGTGCAGATTCCTCACCACAATGTTCTTTGGCGTTTATCACCGCACAAAGTTTAAACGCTGAATTGAATGAGCGTTTCTTGGTCATCGCTAAACTAACTCACAACACAAATATAACAGTCAGCCAGTGTCGGCACGACTGTGCATGAGCCGGGGGAGCTCGCCAATCTAGATGATCACCGGAAGCTAGCGGACAGTTTGTGTTAGCCTGGGGGCGGTGCTGGCACTTCCTGAAAAGGGATGTTCTCAATTTGTGACATCATATCGTGAGGGCCCGCTCGTTTTTGTGGGTATGGGAGGGGCTTCTGTTGAGTGTGCAGGTTTTTAGAGGATTTCACAGAAATGCGTGAACGAATTAAAATAGAGCTTTGGAGTTGTTTATAGTGATGAATGAACATAATCGTACACAAGTTGATTTTGAAAGTATATATAAATTACGTAGCCCCATAGTGATAAAGATGCAGCTTTAGGTGGAAGTTTTTTTCACGTGTTACTACAAAACACAAGGAAAAAAAGGAGTATTTTCCAATAGAAGAAAAGTTTTGGATTTGAGTTTAGAAGTAGAAATTAAAATCTGATTTTTTTTTTTTTTTTTTTTTTTAATCTGACGCAAGTTTAATATACATTTTTTCATTAGTGAAACTGTGTGTTGCATTTCAGTTTTAAAGGATGTACCCTGGTGGCTGAAGGTACTAAACGTAATAAAGTAATAAACACAATTTCTATTTTGGGAAATCATGGGAAAATCAGGGAAAAAATACAACCCATGAGCATTGAGGAGGAAAAAAAAGTAGTAAAAATACTCTCCAAAACAGGGAAAGACAGCAATTTTGTCGAATGAAAATTAACTTTATCTTAGCAAACATAGTTTATGTCAAACAATTTTTTTTCGCATATTGTACCACATAGAGATATATTACTTCTTATTTTTTTATCCCTTTCACACGTATATTTCTTATCAATATCAAACCATTTGCTAAATATATAATAGTACAATCGATTAAATGAATATAAGAAGAGCTGTGACAATTTTACTCTGATGAACCACATTTTGAAATTTAATTTACAATTTATAGATGTGATTTTTCTGCACTTTTGGTCAATTTTAGGCCATCTAGACTCTGCCTCATGAAGATTCTTTTCCCACATCAAAATGTATTCAACAAATGAAAGTAAAGCAGCAAAATATTGCTAACATAAGCACAAAAAAGATGCACAATTGATGGAAAAGTATCTTTTTCTTTATACTTTCTCTATACTTTAATGTAAATGAATACAGAGCTGAAACTCCTCTTCCTAAAAACAGTAAATAACATTTTAGCCCAAACATGCCACCGTATAAAGTTATTGATTCCTCCTATATTACATGTGAGCCCGATTGGATGGCTGCCCAACAGGGACATAAAGCACCAGAGTAGCAGGCGATTACCTTTGACAACCCAATTCTTAGCTGGAGACAGGCTTCTCATAAGTGTGTCAGGGTGCGCGCGTGCGCCTCCATGCTGGTAGCATATTTAGATCCCGGGTTGGGGTGAGCTCTGCAGACTGGGAGCGGGATGTTGAGATGACAGCAGTAACAGAGGGGAACCATCAGATGTAGCTGTCAGCTGGCAGACAGGCTTATCACACCGGTTTCCCCCTCCTGAGCTGAGGCACAGATACATACAGTATTAGCCCAAATGCTGCATTACTGGCCCCATTTCTGTAATATGTAGGTGATCGGGGAGACCTCTTTAGAGACATTTTCGCCTTTTTCTCTGGTTAATATGGTGCAACGAAATAAATTAACAAGCTTTGGTAAATGGTTAATCTTTAAAATGAAAACGGTTAAGCAGATTTTGCTGAATTCTAGTAAATGTATCTATCATATTCTAATGAAAAGTGATAATTTGTCATAAAATTCTCTCTGCCAAGGGTTTTTTTCTATGTAGAGTGAGCTTCTTTTAAATTTCAAGGGCATTGCACTCAGCAAATTCATCACAAACACATTTGCATGCATGTCAAATATGTAAAAAATAGAAATAGGTAATAAGAAACTAATCTGGCACATATAGCTTTTGATTTTTCCACACACAGACTGTGCTGGAGCGGATTTGAATTGCAGATTGAATCAAATCAGAGGTTTAATTAACGCCCCTGTGGCCAGATGTTGAGCAGCGACAGCAAAAAGCTTTTACTGAACTTGGCAGGCAGCAGGCAACAGCTTTCTATTACCTTGAAACATGAAAATGTTCTTCTGGAATAAAACGCTGTTTTATTTAGCCATGAAATGGAGGGAAGAATTCCACTGAAAGGTAATTTCATCGCTCGGAAATTTTTTTTTTTATCTACAAAACCAGATTGAGCTCAAACTTTTCATTGGTGTACAGTTTTTAACATTAGAAGTAACACATTTATGAATGAATTAAATTAATTTTTTCAATTATTTCCTCTACAAAGTGAGAGAAGTTTTCGTGGTGAAATTAATAAATTCCTGCAATTTCAACCAATAATTTAGTAACTGCTTTCTGTTAAACACATTTGAACGTGAATTGGAAATACAATAACGCAAAATCTGTAAATTAAATGAAAATCAGAACAATTCTTGTCCTATTTTTATATTTATATTTGTACTTGAATATTGAACCTAAAGCCTTGTTTCCACTGAGCGATTCGGTCCAGTTAATTCTGGTAAGCGTTTCCACTTAGTTTCCACAAATATACTTATTGTAGTGTGTTTATAGAGGATTTGACCAATCGAGATCCAACAAGTAACTGTAAAAATAATAAAACATCCCTTACATTGCTTTCATTTAAGTAAAAAATACATAAAAGACCAACTTTGAGCTACTTTAAAAGCGTTTCCAGTCGTCTTTTGATGATGATTATACAATTTTTAGCCAAATTAAAAAAAAAAAAAACAGTTGCTTTCTAAGACATAGTTTCTACAGAGCAGCAATAGTTCCTTAGAAATTCACCCCCAAGTTGTGGACGGGACTGTTGACTTGGAGCAACCCCTCTTCCTGTCACCCATTACTGAGAGCTCTCCGTTTACATGCTCTCCTGCTAGCTTCATTACTGCAGATTAACATCACCAGAGCTACAAAAACGGCGAGTAAAGCAAAATGTCAGCTTGGAGGGGGAAAAAGAACATGGATCTAATAGTCTACAACAGGGGTCCCCAAACTGTAACCCGAACTTCACATTTGGCCCCGCCCCCTGGACACTAACAGAGATAGATGTTTTTTGTTTGTTTGTTTTTTTAGCTTGGCCATGCAATCGAATACGATTCAAATACAATTTTAGGCTCAATTTTTAATTACATGTCTTCCATTATCAATGTTAAAATATAGCAATTTTATTTTCTTTAAGTAACATTTTTTGATAAAACATCACCTTCAGATGATCAGAAAATGTAAATCATATGTATGTGTATAAACTCTTGGTTTCTTATTCAATTTTCCAAGACTGATATGATCAAAATTGTGATTTATTGGACAATTACGTGTGATGACTCATTTTTATGGAACTGATTTTATGGATCATGGAAGAAGAAATGACCCCCCCCCCCCATAATCCATTCTGACAAAAACCTTCTTTCTTGTTGAAACAGGTCCAGCTGGAACCACAGTCACAAACACAGAAACTCATCTATTATGTCATGATGTCACATCAGTAATTATCCCAGTTTCAGAGCTTTGGTGTTTGATGCAAATGTATTCAGTTCCCCCTCTCCGAATGTCAGTCGAGGCTGTGGGGTCAATATTGTGATGACAACAATCACTTTTGACAAGGAAGCTCTGACGGGCTCTAACGACGAGCAGCCTGCTGCACCGAGCGGAGCAGCTGAGAGGAAATCTGTTCCTGCAGGGCGGTGTGGGGTCACATCACCACTGCTGACAGCCATATTGGAGCATGCAGATACAGCATGTGACACAGTGAAGGAGCAGACTTTATATCAGTCTCAACTGTATCTAAAAAAACATCTGATTTTCTGACTATAAATACTCTGAGAAAATAATTTTACATTCAGGTGCAACTTCTCCCTGAAATCCTATTATTTATTGAGTTATGACTCACTGTTGACAGTTTCATTAATCTAATCTAAAGGAATAAAAGAAAGCAGCTTGTGACCCCAGTGCTACATTTGTCCTTTAAAATACCAACTAAAGACATCCCATATCTGTGTCCTGACATTTCCAGCAAATGCCTCTCATAATGATGGTGCAGGGTCACACAGAGGGAACCCGAACATCCAATCTGCTCCATTACAGGGTACGATCAGTGACTCACTCAACGTCTTTTTATGATTACACAGCTGTAATTACTAAAGCTAATACACCGTAAAATAAAAATACTACAATGAGGCAGCTTTAAATGAAGGGGGTGAGGAAATCAAACTGGAAGACATTAAAAATTACCTTTTTCAAGATCAGATCCCAGCAGAGCAGGGGTCGCAGTGATAGGGTCATAAATATGGATGAGCGAGCTAAGTGGGGTGGCAGTCCTGTATTCTTACACCCACCGACTTGTGGAAATGACATAATACTAACCTTCATTTTTTATGCAGCTCATTTTCTGTTGAATACGACGGGCCATTATGGGTTCACAGCGTCTCCTGTTTGTGTCTGTTTCGTCCCACTACTTAGATTGTTTTTGTTTCGGTTTTATTGTACACAAAGTGGCTTTTATAGCACAGACATTACAAGAAAGATGATAACGCGTTTTTGGGAACATTTCTGGGGAGAATCGCTGTTCTCATCTGTAAAGTTGTTGTGCTCACTTATTTAAGGAGGGTTTGGAGCAGAAACAGAACACAGACGGTGGAATTTGTGTGGAATATTTAGCTTTGAGACTGCAGAAATGATGGCAAAAGCTTTGCAGTTTTTTGTTTTTTAGAGGAGAATATAGATGAGGAAAAGAGAACATTTCTTTAACTTGGAAAATGTATTTGGTTGTTAAAGCCAAATATTTAATGTACATGTATTCGAAAAGCTTACAAGTCACTTTTTGTAAGTCAAGACTGAAATCAATGCAATTAATTTTAAATTAATCTCAAGTGGTTAAATTTACAGTTAAAATTAGTATTGTATTGAATAACTTATAAGGACAAAGTAGCATGGAGTCCTGTATGCTCCAGATTTAGATATAAAAGAGATGTCCTGTAGCTGAAAAATATGAATAAATAAATAAACAATGTTCTCAAGAGGTAAGATTCAAGTCTTTGAAATCTCAGGTCTCTGCGTGGAATCTTAAGTCGGACTCAAGTCTGATTTTCAAGTCCTTTCACTAAAATATCCACTCTTCTGCTTCAAACTGAAGAGGAGTTTTCCTCCACATCTTTAGCTCTTCATTTCCACTCATTTTAAGAAATGGTGCCATTACCTTAGGTCAGAATTTATGAGTTGTAGCTCTTTTACGTTGGGTGTTCTTTGCTTTTTGCAGACTTTTATGACAAGAAAATATCTAAAAATGTTTAAGTCTATTGTAGTCTATTGTTACCAGCAACTAAGTTCAACATCTAATTCCCATTTTTCCATCCATCCATCCCCTGTGCAGGGTTACAGGGGTTGCTGGAGCCTATCCAAGATGCTTGAGTCCATCACAGGGTCAAGCTGATTGGCTGCTGACAGAAAAAAAATGAGCCAATTGATTGATAAGTTCAAATGAAATATATCTGTGATAAATCTAAGGTCTTAACTTGGGTTTGTGTCTGTGGATCTGTGAGAACTTAGAAAAAGTGTGTTTCCTTTGTGCTACTTTATGGGGTCCAGAGTCCAGATGACCCCACCCTTATATTAATGTATAACCCCTCCCATGACAAAGGTGGACAGGATTTTATGTCTGCCATGGACACCAGTGAAAAAAAATCCTTAAAAAAAAAAAAAAAAAAAAAGTTCTGTGCGCTGTCTTGTGGGGTCTAGATGACCCCACTTGTAGTGTAAACATGCCTTGGGTAGCACAAAGAGTTAATGTGTTTGTGGTGTTCTGACAGAACGTGTTTTTGAAATCGTAGAACACATTTTTTTTAACACAAATACCAATTAATAGTGCAAAGAACACAAAATTATTCTGCACCTGCAGTTATTTCAACAGATGTTTCATTTACCGATGCAAAATTCATTTACATCCTTTTACAAACACAAATAATTTACAGAATGATTATAATTCCATTGGTAGAAAGAGCAGAACTGAGCAGGGTGTGGAGCGGACAACCGGGCTGTATGAGTATGCACCACACTGGGACAAATCTGCACAAATGAGATCAGAGAATCCAAAAGTGTGTGCTTAGCGAGAAATACAGCTTACAATAGAGTCTTTTATCTGAAAAGGGAACAGTTTTTCTCATTCATGACTTAAGTTGGAATACCTTGACCCTTGGTGCATGTGCCATACAATGTGTGTTTTATTATATTTCAGTCATCCATTTACTATTGTTGTTTATAGCTACCTCAAAAACAAAAGGTAGAATGAGGAATAAAAGTGAAAAATTTTGTGAGGCTTCTAAAGACAGTGACCTCTGAGCAAACTGGCTCTGAGCACAACTAGTTACTGGAAACGATGTTTCAACCAACAAGAGTGAACATTTTTCAGAAAGCTGCTGCTCTTATAAAGAGCATAAAAGAAAAATACACCAGTACAATTAAAATGATTAAAAATGAGATATTTCTAACACTATTTAGACTATATTGCAAAAAAGGAAGATGAATTCTGATGAGGTAAAAGTTTAGAGGGCAACTGCAAAACACACAAAACAAAAGAGTTGATGTAAAGCAGTTTGCCACTTAATATTTATAATAAACTTAAAATAGTGAAACATTGAGCTTCTTTGCAGATTTATTTTTCTACTACTTCTTGAATTTGCTTCTGGTTTTACCTGTGAAATCCATGTCAGTGTGTTGCAGTTTATAAAAACAATGTGACCTTTGGCTGATTTAGGTCAGAGGAATTTGTCACATTACGAAAATGGTGTACTCACCTTTTCACTGGATGTATAAATTTATGTCACAACTTCCTGGAAAAAAATCTTTCGCATATAATATCACGTTTAAATGAACAAATCATTTATTTTGTCAGTTTTTTTGGCAAAATCAAGGAAAGTAATGTGTTTTATTCCAATTTTTTATTTACCTTTTTATTCCTTTTGATAGAGACAGATGCACATTTGTGACTAAATAGGACGTTTGCTGCCCATGTGTGTAGTCACGCTGCCACTGGGGATTTTAAACTGATGCATCCGACTGCTTACTAACCCACGGGGATGCTGTTACCATAACAACAGAAACCGAGATCTCCTGGGGGGTGGGTTGCTGGGGAGGGCAAGGTGATCTCAGGTTTAAAACCCTGATTTCATACATGAACCTCCTAAACAAAAAGTAAAATAAGAACATTTTGACTGAGTTATTAATTCACTTTTATTAAAATAGCAACAAAAATTTTTAATTTTAAACAATTATTTTAAAAATAGTTCAAAAAGCATTAAAAAAATGAAATAAATTAACATCAACACACAAGAAAAACGCAAGTCTGGAGTTTAAGAGAGAAAATAAAATGTTGTTTTCATTGTATTCATCATCAGGTGTTTACAAATGTGCTCACAGCTGACAAGGTGACAGCTTCACATACAGACATCCACAGCAAGCATCGTATCACACGGTTACTACCATAGATAAATCTCTGTCATATATTATATAGCATCAGTTCAAATATGAGACTCAGTCATTCTTTGCACAGGCTCCAACACGGACACACAGACAGTTTTATTGTGAAAATGCCAGTGCAGAGATAAGTCACTGCTCATCCAGATGTGATTTCAATCAAAAGCATCAAATTAATTTCATTTTTTAAATTTTGTTTCAGCTTTTAAAAAAAGGTAATATAATTCAGCAATTTGTTTTATTTAAATTAAAGCTGCATGCATTTTTTTTTTCAAAATATCTTTTCTCTGCGAATGTGAAAACTTTCATTTGCTAGATTTTGGTCCTTTTTTAACAATAATCTATTTTACCAAATTATATACATTCAAATTATAACCCATCACATAAGAGTTCAACCATCTTAGTGCCAGAAAAAATGTATTTTTCTGAAATATGCACAAGAAGATGATCATCTGTGGTTCAGCGCAGCTCGACGTCTTGTGTTTAAAGAGGTTTTTATCTAAAGTTCACCTGCAGCTACTACTTATTTACACATAACACATCATAGCACTTTTTGCATTGTTGAACTATTCAAAGTCCATATTAAATGGTTGGTAATATTACAACATGATTGCATTAAAAACCATTGCTCATACATATATGCTTTGAGACAAAACAGCATTTTCACTAAGGTGAAGAGTTGGCCTTTTTTAGTCACTGTGAATTAAACAACTGTGAAATGAAGAGTTTAAGCCCAAGGAGGCGAAACAACAAGAAGCAAAAGACGTTTGCTTTGCTTATCTCTTTCTTAACTCTCGTTGATGCTTGGTCCTGAGCCATCCTTTCAGTTTTCAGTGCAGGAGTTCTGTTCTCTCAACACATTCTCATTCCCAACTCCTCACATGTTGACTTGTGGTTAAGGAGCCTCCGCATCACTTTTTGACGTTTCGGGTGTCCCCAAGTCGTTGTTTTTCGATGTGGTGGCTGTTCCCATTAAATCACGGGTCCCCAACCTCCAGGCCGCAAACTGGTACCGGTCCAGTCCGCGTACCGGTACCCTAACCCTACCACGGTACCAGGGTCCAGGTCGTCTGGTATTATATCCCATACCACGTCCCGTACCGTGTCCGGTGCTCGGCTAAGATTAGGATATCAGTACCGTATTAGGGTACCGGTACCGGCAATGTTCCGAGTATGAGTTTGCGAATGGTACCACATCCAGCTGCGCGTATCAAGGAGTTGAGGACACCTAAAACGTCAAAAAGTGACGCGGAGGGGTCCTTAACCAAACAATATGTGACGAGATGGGAGTGAACGTGTGTTGGTTCTCTTCAGTCTCAACCATTGACTGTATATGAGAATTGGACTGGACTGAGTCTCCCCCCACCCCCCACCACCAGAAGTGTCCACTGGCTTTAAGAAGCCAAAATCCTATTGATTTCAGTGTAAAAATAAACAGCTAGTCGTGATATTTGTCAGAATAACCATTCCTGCTCTCGAGTTTTCTTTGTCATATTTTTTCTTCATAGAAAATTATTCAAGTTAGAAACTGGCCAATCAGATGCCTCAATAAAAGTATGTAGTGGACCCCACGTCCAACATTTACAATGTTTGATTTCCAGATTTTCCTGAGCCCATTTTAAAGTGATAAGGGCGTGGCCTTCCAACAAGCTCACTCCTGACTGACTAGAGTGGTTGCCATAGAAATGCTGACTCGACCTACTCTAACCAATCACTGCCTACTGTCATCTGGCTCCAACACGGCCGCGTCCATATCGCAAAAAATGGCGACTATATTGACTTAATTTCGTTGGAGCCAGAAGGAGGCCATTTTCTATGGGTCCAGCTCTCATATCCCTTGTTCTCTCTTTATGGGGTCCAGATGACCCCACCCTGCTATCCCTCCCTTGATAAACGTGGACGAAGGTGGACAGGATTTCATGTCTGCTATGGACACCAGTGAACATCAATGAAAAAGAAAAGTTCAGTGCACTGTCAAGTGGTTTCTATATGACCCAACTCCCAATGTCAACATATCTAGGATAGCACAAGGGACATACAGTCAATGGTCTCAACCGTCCTTGTGTAGTTGTAAACAATGCTACAGCTGCATCTCAATGGTTTCTGCCATGTGAGAAAATAGGATGGGAGGAACAACAAATGAAAGTGTCCATCTGAGTTTGTATCATTTGGATGGTCTTTAGTTCAGGAGGTGTGAATTATGTTACACTTAAAAAATGAGAGTTTCGGTTTGCTTGCAAGTGAACCCTGGTGCGTTTTAAGAATGCTAATCTAGCAGAACTTAACCAATGATTTAGGGTTGTGGTGTAATTCTTCTAAAGCTCGAACCAAGAAAAGGTAGACATCCTTGTGTGGAAGCGTCCTCAGAGCCTCCTCCTGCTCTGAAAGCTGTTGGAACCGCCCGCTGATTAAGAATCAACATCGGAGGAGTTGTAACTTTTACTCCAGAAAAACCTTTGACTTTACAGATACTTTGAAGACAGTAACAATAAAGGTGTCATACTAAAGTAACAACTCTAATAACTAAGTATCAAAAATGTTTTCCCTTTTTTAATCATGTATACGCCAGCTCAAGAGCTGCTCACTCAGTTACAAGCTTGTGCTGTAATCCATGATGAAGCTGTCACTGTAAAGCAGCGTTACAGCCAAAACGCACAACAAACAGGCTTCAAAAAGGCAAGTGAATGCAACGTTTACATGCACTGAGTTACATAGCAGTTGTATGGTACATTGGCTGCTACATGGATCAAAAGGGAAGTACGGTGTTCTTCTGTCCTTAGAAATAATGAAATATTATCTACATGTCCTCCTTGGAGAGTTTTTTGCCTCCTCCATCGCCTCTGACATCGGTATTTGGAGCTGTGGGAATGTTTTTAATAGAAGAGGATTCACAGAATTACTCGGATCCTCTTGAGCAGAAGTCTATCTTTAACCTCCAGGTTTTGAACGTGTGGAATATGTGACAGGGTCTGTCAATCCAGAAAGGAGTCAAACAAACTCACACAGTCAGTAGTGGTTGAGGTCATCTGGGGTTTTCTTGTCCGTGGAGTTTAAACCCTTGGCCTGAGAAGATCTCAAGTGGTCTGAAAGTGAGCCGTGTGCGTAAACTGCAGTCCAGACTTAGATCACCGCCAGAGCACTTGGAGGACGGCTAGTTGCAGAGCTTTTTTATGACTTCAGCTCTATGACTATCATTGGAAAACTCATTACCACTGTGGGCAACTCACTGACATCAGATCAATGTTAGGATTGTTGTTCACATAGGAGACGCATGTCAACACACAGCCAAAGGTCCTTAGACAGTTGAGTGTCGAATTAATCACAAACATGACTCCAATTACTCGTGTGCATATTTGCGATGCCATGAAAAGGCACCTCACACTCACACGCGTTAAAGTTTTTGTGCATCACTTTTGAACAAGTCCAGCAAAACTCGTCGTCTTCATCCCCTCTTTCCATGCTCTTACTGCTGGTGTTGCTTTAAGCTGAAGGGAAAACAGAAACACAAAATGGTTAGTCCCGTTCTGTCCGTCCAGATAGGACAATTGTTTGTTCCTAAAGGGAGAGCCAAAGTCATAACCAGTTAGTGAGGAAATGTTCTTAAACAAAGAATGGATGAGACAATGAGCTGTATCCTTGTAGAGATACAATAACACTCCATCTGTTGTTTTTCATTACCTGCTGCACTAAACAACCCCTTTCGACTATACAGCACTTTTATACGGGAACTATTATCCAATATTCTCGTCTCATTCATAATTACAACCGTCTATTGTGCTAGCTATCTGGCTGTGCCCCAGATTAAGACAAAGAAGACGGACTGGAGCATAAACCTTCATGTTTAGCGCCCAGGATTCGGTCTTTATCTAGAATGCCTGATTGTTTGTCATGTTGACAGGCTCTGTTGGACTGTTGTGTAGCTTTATCACCTGAAACCTAAAGGAACTGAAGAAAGAAGGATGTAATTAAAACGGAGAGATAAGTTTCCCCACAATAAGTGTTGTTTTTTTAATTATGGTGGCTTTAACATAGTACAATCTTAATTGATCCACAGCAGATCTTTGTGTAGCTCACATGATGATAAAGAATAGGCAATAGTAGCACTTACTAGATAAATATCAGTTTACCGGTTTTCTTTATGATGTTTTAGTCCTTCATCTCATGATCTTAGAGGACAAACAACATCAAATGTTCAAAATAAAACTTTTTTTTTCCTGAATTTTCATTTTGACAAGAGCCAGGCCTTTAGGTGGCACCACAACTTTCAGATTTCTACGTTATGGTCCGCCCCACCTCTGCACTCTGTCCTAATTGGAGCACAGACGTGCAGACACCCCCCACACAGAACTGAGAAGAAGAGGGATGATACACTGGCTGTCAGCACCTATCCCAGTAATGGCTGTTAAAACAGTAGCCTCTACACTCTGTTGCCTCTGTCAGGACTCATCTCTCAAGTTGGCCTTTGAAAAAAGTGGGCGAGCACACTTTTGGTAGTGTGTATCCTTCTCCTCTGGGATAGAACAGGTACATTAGTTTCATGCTGCCAGGGTGCCATGTGTTCTTCCCGTGCCCTCCTGCTGACCTACTTTGTTTACCTGGTCCAGGTGAACCAGTTCGGTTTGCAAGTTTTTATTTAAAATTTCGTTTTTGGTGGCTCAGTCAGCAGCTGGACCAGTTTAATTTTTGGTTTTCGAACACATTCTTATTCCCAAGTTGTCACATATTGACGTATTGGTTCAGGACTTTTTGACGTGCTGGCTGTTCCAACTTAATCAGGGGTCTGGTCTTTTTGTTGGACATGACCAGCGTTTGATACTGGATTAAGGTTCGGGTTAGGATACTGGTGCGGTCCATGTCCTGGCCTGGAGGTCGGGAAGCCTTGATTTATTTGTAACAGCCAGCATGTCAAAAAACAACGGGTGGAGGACACTCAGAATGTGAAACTCCGTCTTGATACTCACATTTTTTTTTTTACTACTTCAGTTAAAATATCTTTGATTTTTGAAACAAATGTGAAGGCTGCCTTATATCAGCCAAATCTGTTCTCCTTTGATTTATGATAAATGTTTTTTTCTCATTTGTAACTATTCAGTTATCTATTACTTAAAATAATCAGAAAAGTAAGCTATGACATTTTTCAGAGAATAGGTTAAATATACTTTATTGTCGTATATCATGAAATATATCGGTATCGTGATATAAAATATTTTATATCATGATATACATTCTTTTCCATATCACCCAGCACTAGTTAAAAGTAGGATTTAATTATCATTCAGCTTCAGTTTTCTGTGACAGATTCCTGTCACGAGTTTACTCTTGTCAGTTTTTGGAGCTCTGCCCTCAGTTTCTGTTTTTAGATTCCCAGCTGTTGTCTATCTGATAGCGCTCTTGGTAGTTGTTGAAATCATAAACTACAGCACGAGGGCACAGAAACCGTGAACCTGAATACACCACAGGGCCTCATTAGAAACCCAAAGCAGCTGTGCTGATTATCAGTCCGAACCAGGTGTGATCATGAGGAGGAAAACCTGCAGGAGCCGAACATCAACACCTCAACACCAGTATTGAGTGTTGCTTACACTCCAGAGCTCAGAGGAAGTCAATAACGTTTTTTTTTTTTTTTCATATAACCTTTTATTTTAGTTAATATTATATTTTTTTAGGTAAGTGACAAGAATAAACCCCAAAACATCCACACCTTCACACTTTCCCCCATACATTATCAATAAACTCCCTAAAAACAAAACATGTCTGACTCCAGTCGTCAGTATTTTGTCCTCTTTCAGCCTCCATCTCTCTCACTGACGTTCCCGTCCAGCCTGTCGTCTGACCTAATACCCAGGTTATTCTCACCCTCACCTTTATCTGAGACAGTTTCAGCATATTATCAGTCTTTCGTAAAACCACAATTACACTCCTTGTCTCCCTGATGCCACAAAGGGGTGACCTGGTGTGCCTCCTGTCAATCACTAATACGCCTATTATAGCTTTCCTGGAATTTTAAAGCTACTGAGAGGCTGAAGCATAAAGGTTAAAAGAAACTGACAGAAATGAGCAGCAAAAAAACTGTCAGGTGGTCAAAAATCCAAGAG
>NC_050526.1:21997487-22032164 GCF_002922805.2 Oryzias melastigma
CTTTGCCTCCTCACTTGCTCACAAATTTTGCTGTCAATATTAGCACTATTATTGGCAAATATTGAGAAATCATCAATAAAACTTTCTAGAAACCTTGCAAAAATAACAAAATTATATAAGCACATTTTTTTAATGAAATTTGCTCAATATATGTGCTTCACCCGTGTATTGAGTATGTTGGCCTATCTGGATTTCCAATTTTTTTTTTTAACTTTAATGTTAAGGAATTCTAAATAGTCAAGTTTTATAGTTTATAATGCTGTTATATTTTTAGAGTCAGAAAGAAAAGTTCAATATCTGCCAAAAAAAAAGGAAACAAATGTTTTTTAGGTCACCATGTGAATCTTTGGGTCTTGGACATTAATGGACTGACATCACCTGGATCTGTAGGTTTGTTCTTGTTCTAGTTTTTTAATATCTTAACAGATTGTGAGCTTCCTTTTGATCAGATTTCCTCAGTCCTTCCTAACCATCCAGAGTTCTCAGATCCCCGGATTCTGCTCTCTTCTCTATACCCACTGAGAACCAGGACTCACAGTGAGGCCACTTTTCTGAACTGTGGTCTTCATCTGTGGAATAACATACTTAATGATCTGAGTTTCTTCATCTGTGCAGATTTTTAGATGTAAATTAAATATATCTTTTTAACTTAGCATTTACATGACTTATTTATGTATTTATTTGGCTTTTAAATATTTTATGGATTATCATTTGTAGATTTTTACCCTTTTTTTTTCTCTTTTTAATCCATAGAATCCTTCCTCAAACTATTAGCTACATCATTTCTTTGTATTTTACATTTGTGTTTTTGATTGTTGTTGCTTTTAATCTTTTGATTTATGACTATTGTTAAACCTATTTTTATATAGGTCATTCATTTCAAGCACCGCATCTACAGAATGTTGATAAAAGGTGAATTAAAAAATTAAGTGATTGCTTACTTGATTAATTGATCAGGTTTTCAAATTCCTTCTGATTGCTGGAGAATACTAATACAAAAAATAGCAAAATAGATTTTTCTTTCTTGACATAATGAATGATCATAGTTTAAAATCAATGACAGAAGTTCAAGGTGAAGTGAAGGTTATTGACTTTTGCGCCCTCCATTTTTGCCGTCAAAGTACTGACATCATCCCAGCGTATTTGTACACAGTTTGGTTACAGGATTGTAGGATTATTTAGGAGTATAAGATTTTCATAGTCACACATTTGGAACAAAAAACTTTTTATTAAATGTTTTTCTTCCTTTTTGTCTCCATTTCTAAACTATTTTTGGCGTTCTCTTACTGTAGCAGCTGAAGACTGTGACTCATGCTGCTAATGAGATTTTTGTCCATTTGAATGCAAGGCATTATAATTATAAACATCACCTTCCTAACACCTTTTTGTTTTAGTGAGCAACCCTCTATCACCCCCCTTCCATCTGCATGCCTCCCTTTTCTGATGATGCTTTCGCCGCAGTTATTTCGGTCACGTTCACAACTAACATGCTGGACCCCATCTGAGCTGAAAAACTGCGGCTGATCTGAACAAAGAACGTGTTAACAGTAATCATCACACGTTTTCCATGTTCCCACTGCCGTGTTCTGCTGCGATTGTGGGAGGCGGAATTCTTTCTTGGACGATACAGTCGAAGAAGTGTCATCTACGATGTCGGATGTGCCTAAAATGTTGACGGCTAACCCGTAAACGAAGTCATACACACTTGCCCGCGCTGTCACATTACGTGGAGGGTACTGCGGCTCTGATTAGTGGTGTTTCATCTCCATAAAAACTTCCTGGTTACTGCGACATCTATGTTTTGACAGATTTTTTTAGGTCACTGATCTTGCTGTATCCCTTTCAGTTTTGTGATGAGTCAGAATTGGATTTTCCAGTTCTGGTTATTCTTTTTCATGTGGAAAGAAAAGGCGCATCTCTTCAGAGAGATGGTCTATAGGCCAGAAACTAAGAGTGCTTCTGAGATATCTTCCAATTTGATTTTTGCTGGCTTACCTCCTTTTGTTTAAGGATCACAAGTTTTGTAAACTGGTGTGCAGTTAAAAGGTGGAAAAAGTAGGTTAATGGAAGTGAAGATATCAGAGTCAAAGAAACCAGCTGGAATGTACGAAGTGAAACAGAGGATGGGGTAGAAAAAAGGTCACCACGTGTGAGTGAATGGGGCTTTCAATATATAAGTCTATAAATCTCCCAGGGTCACATATGTGGGTTGGAAGATATGTGAGAATGAGAATGTGTGACAGGGAGGGCAGTGAGAGTATGCAGAGCTGTACACCCAGCCCAGATGTTTGTGATTAGATGTGAAGGTCGGCTTTACATCCAAAAATACACACAAAGGCGTCTCACACTTGAGTTTGTGCATCTGGAAGCGTTGTTAGATGTATTCGCTGACACAAATATAGGCAGAAAAACTAACTTCCTCCTGTTTTCTTTGCATTGAGTAACAATTTTACACATTTTGCATGTTTTAAACCAAACTCCCTTCAAGCAGGTGAACCATCCATCATCTAATCGTCGTCAGAGGATGAACTGATTGAACCCAAACTATTTCGGTATGAAGGTTGTGAGCATGACTGAGTCTGCTGTAAAGACAGGCATTTTCACAAGAAGATTCTGAGGATCAGCTTCCTGCTGAGATCATTTCAGGAGCTGTTTTGGGTTTCATGAGTTCATGTTTCTCAGCCTGAAAAGCTTAGAAGAACTAAGAAGCATCGCCAACAAATAATGAACCAACGTTTGGAACAAACTATTTATCAAAGTCTGGTAAAAAATAATATTGTGGTTCCCAGGAAAACACAGATCTGGCAGGATCCAAGCGGAGTCGAGTCCTGATTTCTGAATCCTGACATGGGTTTACAAACATCACAGGAGTGGTTGTGATTTTTGTGAAGAAGAGAAGGACCGGTGCCTTTGGGGGAGGATGAGGAGAGCCTAAGGCATGTGTATGTGTGTGTTTGTGTAAGTGTGACAGAGGACAGCCAACCAGCAACACTCCTGACATTGCCTTTCACCTTGCCTTAAGCAGCGAGAGGAAGCACATGCGCACTCATAATCAAACTCACACTCACACTGTGCGTGGACTGCCTATTAGCAGGTCTGTAGCTCAACCGTTTGCATTCAGTTTCTTTACACCAAGCAAGTGCAATTCACGCTCTTGTTGACACCTTTTCTTAATTCCTTCATTTGCTTTTTTTCTCTTAAATGTGCTTCAATTTGTTTTTCAGTGAACGTTTGTATTCTTAGGCTTGAATTGACGTCATAACCTGAGAGGGAAAAAAAGCAGCAATATAGAAATATTATTACTTTAAAGCTCTAAGAAAGTAATCCAAGCGATCATCTTGAACTCTGTGAACATCTATGATATTATTTTTGTGCTAGTTAAACATCAGTAGAGATCAGGGTTTGTCTTAAAGACTTAAAATAACTTCCATAACTGTCATATCCGATTTTACACAAGCTTCTGTAAATCCTTTAACTGTCCCTAAACGCTCAGCATTTCCTTTTTTTAGGGCTTGATGGTACTACATGTACATGGTGGGTGTCTGCGTACCATTACTTCATGTTTCACACTAATTTCAAAAAGGCAACTAAAAGAAGTATTTTTTTTTATTTGGCACAGATGCTTTAAAAAATGGAATTCAGGTGAGTTATGGGAAATATTGATGAAATAAAGCCACTTTGTCAACAAAAAGATGACCCATCAGCAGCATTAGTCTGCAACCATGACAGTAAAACCATGTGACACAAGCACACAAGAAAACACACTGTTACCACAAATATAATGTATCCAACATTCTACAACAAACTACCAACTACTAATAAATGTAGTTTGGGCTTTTCTGTGGTAAAAATCTTAGAACCTATCTTTTCTAGAACTTTGTAGACTCTGTTCAACAATATGTTTTATAAAGAAGAGTATTGATAAAGGCGGGTTGATCCTTCCACCACTGCTGATAATTCAATGTGTTTTCACTCCTAAGTCATCATACGTATATGGACATAGTGTTCCGGCCCCTTCGTGTCAATTTTTGCCGTTTTTGGTGTCCCCAACTCATCGTTTTTGACGTGTCGCCTGTTCCCATTAAATCAGGGGTCCTCAACCTCTGGGCCGCGAACCAATACTGGTCGGAGGGCCAAAGATAGGGGAAAAAAATGCATAGGCTAATTAGGGACCTCTAACCCTTGGGATGCGTTACCCTTAACCCAGTACCGGTACCTGTGCCCTAACCTAGAACCGGTACTATAACCCTAACCCAGTACCGGTACTGCGTTGTGAGGGTTGGGGACTCCGTGATTTAATGGGAAAATCCAGCAAGTAATAAAAGCCCATGAGTTGGGGACACCCAAAATGCCAAAAAGTGACGCGGAGGGGTCAAAAACATACGTCCAAATATGATGAGTAAGGAGTAAGAAAGTGTGGGATAAAACACTAAAATCAGAAAACCCCAGTCAACAAAATTCAAATTCAAATCTCTTAATTTAAAAGATATTATAGATTGCTAATAATTAATCAATCAAGTTAATATAATTAATGACATATGGCTGCAACTTAACCAATTGGTGCAGTTGGAACTGAGGTTAGGGGCTAGTGTCTGTCCTAGTTCAACTTTATCTTTCTTCATTTAAAAAGGTATCAGAAAATCTTCCATTGATATTTTATAAATTGGAAATTTGGTCTAGTTTGAATCTAGAATAATACTAATATTAATAATCTAGACAAACTTTGTAAGTGTTTTAACAGGGAAGGAATTCTGCTCTCACTGCTTCTCCACTGGTGTCCCTCATGGCGATGTTCTCGGGCACCTTTTCTTCCCAACATAGCATATCTCTGAGCTTTTTATTGTCTTTCAGTGCTTTTCAATGGCATTTTTAACTGTTCTTTGACAAGCTACTATTCTGGTCTTTAACAACCACATGAAAAATTAATGTCATTTGTCTGTCTGATTAATATCTCTGCATGACTGAGAAGAAAGATCTTCATGTCTCTCCAAAGCACAAGCGCTGGTCTGGCCTGCCAGCTTTTCTGTCTTCAGAGTCAACGTGAAATTATTATTGACTGTCCACAAGAATTCTGCATTCAATCTGGAATCATCTTCAACAACCAGCTTTTCAAAAAGTCTTCTCTACTTCCCGACTGTCCCAATGCCTCATCTACAAAATCTGAAAGATCCAAGACTATACTTCCTTTTACTTGACCTCGCTGTCATTTTTGACTGAATGATCTAACAAGGTTACAAGCCTGAAGAATTAAGCCTCTGCGGAGTATCCAAAGTGATGCTGCACATCTCATTTTTACTCAGCCAAAGAAAAAAAACACAGATGTCTGCACTGGCTGCCTGTGGCTGACATTGAATTCAAAGTCCCGATTCTCATCTGAGGGAATCTGGTAGTCAACTCAACATCACCTTTCTACCAAAACAGTCTCCGAAAATGATTCCTTCACCCAGCTGCAAAAAATCCCAAGATATACCTCGTTTGTGCGTCACAGTAGATAAAACCATCAAGTGACTAAACAAAAAAAACAATAATTCTCCAAACAATGATTATAATGTCAAATAATTAAGATTATGTTCACATCTGCATGATAACCTAAATGCACATTTTCAGCTAATTTGGCAGGTGGCTTGTCTCAGGTGATTGCGAGGTAGCAAGAACATTTTACGGAAATCGGACGAATTTTCTGTAAAAGTTAACATCAGTCAGTGGCCGCCCGGGCACATTTCGAGACCGTGCGGTCGCAGTCCAGTTACAGGGAAAGATGACACCATTACAGAATGACAGCTGGATCGCTGGCCAGCAGCAGCTCTGACTGGATAATGTCTAAATGTCTCCGGACGGTGGCTGTCCATATGGAGTGCCACAGGGCGCCAGCCACCCTGTAGTACTATCTGCATTCATGCACGCCACCCACCAACAGAGGGCAACTATCTTTTCATTTACATTGAATGAAAACACTTAAATACAACAAATCAAAAATGTGGACAACATTAAAACCCAACAAAAAAATGAAGTTTTAAATATATTTTTGAGATTCAACATATGTAATAGTTTAAAACTCCTATTTCCACAGATTTATATATACACCTTGATCTCTAATGAGCTTCTGAGTGAATCTGCTTTATGCACAGCAGCAAATGGAAATTCCTCCTGAGACAACCTTTCATTTCTGTTACACAGCAGTGCGCCTTGAAAGAACAATGAAGCGTCTCTTGGCCTGCAGCCTTCTATTCTGTGTTTAGATTTCTTTTTTTATGTCCTGCCCATTAGTTTTTAGAGTTTTCTATGAGGATTTAGTGTTCATCTGTCTGGTTCAATGCGACGCCTGCCTCTGTCCTTGTCTTCTTGCCAACTAACTGCACAAGCTTAATCCTAACATACTGTACAGTGAAAATGATTTGCCTGCTTATCTCTTTAAGTCCCGCTGCTGTCATTCTGTACAGGTCCAATTACAGCAGCCAGCCTGGACCCACTGTGTGGAGTATGCAGCGTTTCAAATGACCTGCAGATGAAACAGATGCTGGGACAGAGATGCACCCAGCTGTTTAAAGAATGCAGCAGACTGTTGTTTTGGGGTGACACATTCCTAATGCCAAAGACACACGAAAAGAGAGACGTCCACACTCGCAGTGGAAACTCTGTGGTAACTAATGGTGCTGTCAGCTGTTCCGTTCTTTCATCTCATCCCTACACAAGGAAGGCTCTGTGTAAAACAACACAGATGCATGCGATGACACATGCTATCACTCACAGGTGCAAAAGTCTTCATTTGTGGTTTATGTGTTCTATGCCAAAGCTTTGCTTGGCCAAATGAGAGGCACGGTACAATTGATGTGGAGCTTCATTAAACCAATTTACTGAGTCTGTGCTGGATTCTAACACGTACTCATGAAGAAGTATCTTGTTTTGCTCTAGTGGTTGGGGAGGTAAGTTTGATCAGGTGGAACCTTTGCTCTTGTTCTCCTTTTCCCCCAGGATGGATAAAGCAGTGAAGCAGCACTGAACAGACTTTGTCCATACCTGTGTTCCCTCTGTTGCACATTTGCAAAAAAAAAAAAAAAAAAGAAAAAATCCCAGAAGGGCTCAGGGGACTGTATTACAACAAACAAATTACTCAGGCTTTAAAGAACTCTTAGTTTTATAGAAGAAACAAACGACTGTAGAACACAATCCTAACTTTGTCAAAAGAGTTCATCTATTTGTGTTTGCTTTAATCCAGAGATCCCTCAACTATAAGTTAGTACTGAACGGTAAAACAGCCCGTAGCAATATTGAATCAGCAGCTCCAGGACTCCATAGAACGCGACATTCTGCCAATAAGCGAGAGACTTTTAAAAGGCTTGAAGTGAAGACAAGTTGGAAGACGTCAAACACATCAGCAAATAAAATCATTTTTTAATGAACGACCAAAAGCTGACTCGCCAAGACACATATCTCAAAATGCCACAGCGTGATGATCTATGCAAGTTTTTCAGGATAATCAGGAGGCCGTGTGGCGGGATTTGTATTTGGGAGGCAGCAATCACATTTTTTCAAGCCCAAGCTTGATTTTTTTAAGTAAAAATTCAAAATTTTTCTCTAAAAGTTGACCTTTGAGGTCACGCAGCGACAGGTTAGGATGACGTCATAATGAAATCGGCGACCACAGGGCGGATCACCGGCCGGCTGCAGCTCTGACTGGACGATGTGTAAATGACTCCAGACGGTGGCCGTCCATGTCAAGTACTTATGGGATTTTCAAAAAAATCAACTGAAATCTTGAAGATTCCGCCAATACCTCCCCAGGTATGGAGGTAGTTGTGACGAAAACCCAACATTTGGCCCAAATTTAAGACAGAAAAAGAAAAAAAAAAAAAAACGACACAAATCCAAAAATAAATAAATAAATCTACATGATTATTTATGGTTAAGAACAGTGACAGGGGAAACCCCAATGTCACTAAAATATACAGTCAGTCCTATATAGTTTATTTATAATATCTATTATTTAAAACCAATTTGAGGGTTAAAAAAGTTATTGCTCTAAATTGGTTAAGACTAACATAAAAGTAAAGCTTCTTAATCTTCGACCAAATGTTTGAAATATCACTTCCTGAGTGCAATCAACAAATTAGGACTTTCCAGCCTGTATTTTGGGTGATTCAGCATCATAATTTAAGGTCTGTCGTCAATTTGTTAATCATCTCTGATTCTACTGATTCGCTCTGCAGATATCAGCAACTCACTTTATCATCCCCTTCAACTCTGTTTTATATTCCTACTTTCACCTTCTCTAAATGTCCAAAATTCATGATTTTTGAAAATCGCTACATTCCTGCAGATTTAGAAGTAAAAGTTGCTAATGAAAGAGTCACTTAAATTGAGTTCCTTGGAGTAATTATAGACCACTAAATAAGCTACAAATAAAGCAAGTCGGAGCTAAACTGGCAAAAGGGATAGCAGTGTTGGGAAATCACGTTTACTAATATATTCATCGATAATACTGCTAAATATACAGACTTTTAGGGAAATACTTGGAAAGCAAATTTACAGTTTTTGTACATTTTTACCAAAAAAAAATTCTATTAAAATAGTTCAAGGTTTGGATTATAGGGCACGTACGAATGCATTGTTTTTAGAGTCGGGTTTATTGAAATTATGGGGAATAGCTCAACTTAAAACAGCACTTATTATATTTAAAGCCGGAAACTTCTTAAAAACACACAGAAACATTCAAAGACTCAGATAGGGGTTAAGATTATAAAACAGTTAAACAAAAAACAAAATGTGCTTATCGATTTGTGGTGTGGATTTATGAAATAGACTAAAACAAACCAAAAGTTTACATTTATTAAAAAAAAAATGTCACTGATGGAACTTTTTCATGGTTGGAAATGATCAATCAGAACTTATGAGCAAATATCTCTTTTGCATAGCTGTTATACCGAGGGGTAAATTGAAGGTTTTTGGGATTGAAAAATGCTAAATATAGTGTTGTGAAAAGGTGGAACAAGATTGTTGTTTACCCACTCCTTTTTCAGCGCTTTATTTGTTATATTTTTCTATCTATAACTCTTTTGTTTATTTTCATCTTGATTTTAAAAAAAGATTTCAGTCTGATCAACTGTCTATCCACTCAGCCTGTCATCTAAAGCTTGCTTTCTCATGAACATTTGGTTTACTTAGTGAGCTGGTATTTTGTTTTGCTGCATGGAACATTAAAAATAGAAAAAAAAATCTGTTTGGAGCTGCAGATGGCAGAAAGGAATGCTCTTTTTGTGAGGTACACACACTGTGTGAAAGTCTTATTTAGGCTTTCCGAAATCTTAAATTTCTGCTAACAGCTCTGGGTAAAAATAGATGGATGAAAGTTGCCTGACGGGGAAAAAGAAGCATCAAATTCTGATGTAACCTGATGCATAAGCTCTGCGCTCAAATAAATCATACAGAAAGTCCCTGAATAGAATTCCCAAGCTATGGAAAACACAGTTGGTTTCATTTTTTGGTTAAATTTAACTGCAATGTTTATTGTTTTTGCACATTTGTACAACCAGAGTTTTATCCCGACACCTATTTTTTCTTTTTTTTTTTTTTACAGAAAATGGTTCAAAATAACATTATGTGCTGAAATAAATAAAAGTTCAAAAACACTATTTTCATAAAAAATGATAATCTTCCTTTCTATGATACAGTATTTAACAGCAACAGCCCTAAAAAATGATGTTAGTCAGGTTGACTAAACACTGGAAATTCAGTTGCTAAAATAAAAACCCTCCAGTGACTTTTATAAATTTGGCAATTCATTACTTAGAGACACAACGTAGCAATATAATGACTATAATCACAGCGTGTCATGTTAAGCACATGCATTTCAATTCTCCTGTGTCACACTTCTGCTGGTGGGGAAAAAGGATGAGACGTGTCACATTTTTCAACTGCAATATTTCTTCATTCTCGTCTTTTATTCCCTTTTGTGTGTTCTGTCTTCTACCTTTTATCCAGACGGTATTATCGGCAAAACACTGGAAAAAGTCACAATATAAAAAAGATGAAAGATCTTTGTAAAATTACAGTTTTTACTAGTGTTACGAGTGTGGAAGAAGACAGGAAGTGAGGAGATGAGCTGAAAACAACATTTAAAAGGGGAAATGAGATGAAAATATAAAGATCTTAGAATTAAAAAAAAAAGGAAAATGAGCTATAATATTTCTATAGGACTTTAATAACCTGCTTCATAATAAAAATAAAAATAAAAAAATGTCAAAATTTGGCAAATTAAGAGGAAAAATAATTTTAAAAGAGCATTCAATTCCAACTGGAAATAAAACACATAAGAAGCAGATAACACCTGGTTAAGTGGCTGTGAAAAATTGGTTTTATATTTATATATATATATTTTTAACTTGTTTTATTAACATTTAGTGCACATCAGTAGTCATACCGTACAAAATTAGATACAAACTTCAAATTATTTTATTCAGGTGCCTGTAAATGTAGTAAAATCATAAATGTAGATTCCATCTAACCTTTGGATTGTTCACAATGCCACATTTCTACCTATCATTTTGTCAATTTACATTCAAAGGTAGCTTCCCATCATGGCTCAAGAGAAAAGAGGAAGAAAAAAAAATGGAAACATATGGAAAATCAGTCTTTTCCTTCTTTTCTCCCCCCTATTTTTGGTTATATTTTTCAAATTGACTGGATTTTCTTGAGCGTCGTGGCATGACTGTTGCCAGAATTGACTCGGATCACTTGTGGCTCACGCAAAAACTAGACCAGATGCCAAAACAGTCACTGGACCGAGCGAGCCTGCCGCAGATGACCGCAACGCTTTGTGAGCTATAGGTTAACAAGGGAGTTGAAGGGAAGCGGCCTCCGTTCCGCGCTCCTTCACACAGTTTCTGCGTCCGGTGTGAACCAGGCATAAGAATTCACTAAAACGATCAAACTTTTCTGTCTTTTTACTACCACAAAGGATACATTAGAGTGTCTTTACAGCCTCTGACAAAACATTTTGAAGCTCATGCGGCCGCATCACAAAGCAGGTTTTAAAATGACAATCCACATTTCCATACCTGTAAGGTACTTACTTGTTCTGGTGCTTGGAGCCCTGGAGGTGTGCATGGTACTGCTCGATGGAGTTTAGAACTACGCTGCAGATGCTGCATGAGTAACTACTGCGCAGGCCTGAAAAGAAAAGCAATAGAGACATCCGAAAGAGGAGTTACGACAAGGACACTTTAGGGGTTTTGGTTCATAAAACAACTTAAAAGCTGTCATTATCGTCATTATCAAATGTACTCGCCTGCAAGAAGCAGCGGCCCAAAGGAGAACCACAATGAAGTCTAAAGAGAAGCTACAGTACTTTAGGTTATTTTTATACTCAGAAATGCAAGGTAATTTTCCTAATTAGACTGCGTCTGGAAAGAGATTTGATTAGGCTAATCATTAGCAGAAAATCCAGTTATAGCTTGAGATTCTTAAATGACTGCTTTTGTGTTTCTAGTGCCTGAATGTGTGTGTGTGTTCTTTTACATCTCAAACTTCAGCAGAGGAACTAGGACACTGGGAGCAGGAAAAGAACAGTGCAGTTGGTTGTGTGCTTCCAGAAGGGCTGTGTGCAAAAGCCGAACCCCATTGTGGCGGTGAATCCGGGCTTTCCATGGTGTGGCTCCGACACAGATGTTAACTAATTAGAGGGTTAGCAGGTGGTTGCCATGAACACCCAAAAATAGACAGATGAGCTCGGAGATTCTGACAGAATGCATGAAGAGCTTTGGAGGTGGGGAAGTGAGGATCAAGTAGAGCAATTGAGAAAGGGAAATAAGGTGTGTGCAGAGAGATTTAGGAAAAAAGAGGAGACGGATAATGAGTTGCTGGCGTGATTGCTGTGCCAGCTTTCTTTTATGAGGGGCAAAGGAAGCAGAGGAAGTGCTCTCTGTTGTTGATGAGTTCATGGTGATAAGCGATGTGATACAATTGGTCAGAGGTGGAATGTGGTGCTATTTTAGTTTTTGAACATTTTGCGCTCTGCAGAGGAGTCACTGCAGGGCTTCACGCAAATCAAAGATGAGCAGCTTTGACAAATCTGGGTTGTGCAAAAAAAAAAAAAAAATAGACAAATCAAAACCTTAAAGTTGAGGCCAAAACTTGTTAAAGCTTTTTTCTCTTTTAGGGACAATTCCAGAGTGTGCAATGCTTCACGTCTGCTTTCAGGGAACTGCTTCTGTGTGAGTGCCCTTTTCCCCACTGTCATTACCGTGCTTGAGATTTATGAGTGGTCAGTGTATTCGGTCACCTTTTGACCTCCTGTGGCGGTAATTGGTGAAGAAATGAAGTTGCGAAACTGTTCGGAACGAAAGAGGGAAGGTTATTTTGAGTTGGCTGGAGCTGCATAATGTGACATATCTACTCTATGTTGCCCCAAGAGTCACTCTGTCTGTGCGGTGAAGGGGTATTAGCGACAAGCAGTCATTTGAGAAAGATATAAATTAAAAATGTCTGAATAGGGAGCCTGAAATTAGCAAAATAAGAGAGTCGATGGGCTGCATCTGTAAAGAGATTTTAATTAAAAAAAAGGGTAACATGGGAGAATAGTTTTCCAACCCACATAAGCTATTAGTTTGGGGATATTTTTTTCTAAATAAATCTTGGTTTAGTGTAAATCTGTGGTGTTTCTAGCTTTTTTTTATCAATAAGAAAGTTGCAGGTCCATGTATGTGTACACAAAAAATCTGCTTATTTGCTTTTATGCTGATTTTCACTATATGTACAATGTGCTTCAAGTTTGTGTCGGCGCCCCGTATAAGGGCATGCCCCCCAAACGCTCCACACAGACCCCCATCCAGCTTAAATCTCACACATGAGCAAATATGGAGTGCTTTTGGTTCTGGCGTTACTGCATGCTGTGCTCTAATCCATGTTAATTACATGCATGCAAAGTGTGCATGCAAAAGCGTGTGGCAGCATTTTTTTTTTTTTTTTTTTGGGTAAGCATGAATAGTATGTGAGCGAGAGTTTTAAGCCTTGTTAATTACACAAGATGGTATGGCAGGAAGAGAGAAAGAGGGTGAGATGGGCTAAGGCGGTGAGTGTGGAGCCGTTGGTGGCTGTCGCTTAATTTACAGAGCTTTCTGCCATTGCTGGCACTGCTTGTTTGGAGACTCCTTAATGCTTGTCAAAAAACGTAATGAGCTGCATTTTGTGCTCACAAAACTGAGAAAAATATGCTCGTTTGAGGAGCGTTTGTGCATGAAAATCTCCAGTTTCAGTGTCTGATTTATTTTAAGTCAAACCTTTTGCTTTAACTCGACATTATTGTCGCTCTCTAGAGCAGGATATTCTAGGCCTGAGCTCTGTTAGTGGAAATCTGCCTACCAATATGTTATGATTCTTCAGTTCAATTTAAGTTTATAAATGTATACACATTTGTTTAGAAATACATTAAAAAAACTGCTATATAATTTGAAGATATTTATATTAATCTGATATAGTTCACATACTGTAAAATGTATTAGTAAAATAATGAGATTGTTAATATCATACAGTGTTGCATGAATTCTCTAAAGGAGAAGTTCTAACAAAAATGTTCAGATCATTTACATCGTAAACAGTGCTGCTTCTCCTGGAGGGCGTTTCAGTTTGGCCACTAGGTGGCGATCGCGCTATAGAAGTGCACCTTATTCCAGAAGAAGATGACAGTTTAGGGGGTGAAAACGAAGTTTTAAACCATACATAGTTACTTTAAAATTATTTCCTTAAGAGTTTGGAAAATTAATGCCTGTAAGTAAATAACGATATTAATTTAGTCAGCAATGTATTTTTTTGGTCAACTGAGCGTTAGCATTAGCCATCCTATGGTAATTTCTATTGAACGTTAGCATCAAGATCACGGACTTTAGGTTCTAAATCGATTTATATCTTTTGTGAATCGATTATTGATACATTAAGCTTAAATAGATTTTTTCAACCCAGACCTAATGACTACAAATGGGCGATAGGGTCTATCGCCCCATATTGTTTTAATCTTTTTCACCTTTAAACTTGAAACTGTTGTGCACTTTAAAAACATTTTTGTGACATTTTTGTCAATTTTTTTCAGAGAATAACTGAAAATACACTATACTGTGGTATATTGTTTAACATCGTTAATGTGAGATAAAATAATTTATATTGCGATATACATTGTTTTCATATCGTCCAGCACCACTGTCAGGATATCTAGTGTATTTGTTGGCCTTTCACTCCCCGTTAGCCTTCACGCCGCAGTATACCATCCCTGGCATTCTGCTAGACTAAAAATGTACCGGATTCAAATAGTAACCCCTTGAGATGTGATCAAAACCTACAAACTTCAAAGGCTTGACAGGGCGTCTCGTGGGAATGTATCACACATATCACAGCAGAAAAGGGCTGCGCTCTGTGTGAGTCGCAACAAATCCTAGTAGAGTTTTCAACAGACATCTCCAAAATTCTAATAAAGGGGCCAACCTGATAGTAATTAGAATGACCATCTGTTTAAAAGGGTTCCAGAAACCATCCAAGAAACCTGTTCTGTGTAATCGCAATAGCTTTTTTCACATTAGGTCATTTTAGTTTTACGTATGAAAATTTCATGCTTATCTGTGAAATTATTTAAAGCCTGCGTTCCCACAAGAGATCAATGAAAACAAAGCTTTACATATCAAAAGGAAACACAGTGAAACCCCATGGAATAAAATGTATTATAAAAACTGAACAATATCTTTTTGCTTGAGATGTAATAAGCAGATTTATTTTCAACTATTTCTCTCTGTAATGCCTGCAAGTTGAGGCAAACTCCCAAAATATTATTTCCATAATAATTTCATTAATTATCATTGTTTTAGATCAGACTGCCTTCCTCTTTTCTTTCCAATGCAATAATCTTAAGACTGAAAATATATTAGACCTTATAGATACATAGTTTACTACTAAATTTTGTCTGAATAAAATCAACTTTCCCTTAAAAAAAATCCTTGCAATGATAAATGTGTCTGTAACTTCTTACCCCAAACTCATATTTTATTGTGTAATGATGATCCGGACGTTTTACAGAATTAAAAAAAAAATATTAAAAATAAAAAAAAAAACATTAATTATCTTGATTTTATTTTCAAAATGGGATTAAAACACAATTCGTTGGCTTAAGTTGGCCAGCAGATGTTACTGTTCTTTGTTGGACTAACTTGCCACATCCTGGTTGTGTTTGGTGCGTCCAGACCTGTGATGACCATCTATCACAAGTTTTGTAAAGTATTTTTATCTTTCGAAGCTTTGATCATCACATTTACAACATTTTCCTTGTCAAAGAGCTCTTTTACCCCAATAATCTTCCATTTTTGTGATGAGGAAAAATAATAGTAGATATAACTAATCTGAGACCCACACAGAACCTTGTTCACACATACAGTATTGTGATTGGAGGTGTTTTTTGTATATTATTTAAAAGTACAGATCATGCCGAAAAACTAAAAGTATCACAATCCACAAAAGAAGGCTAAATTAGACCAAAAGCATCTGGATAAAGACGTGCTTCGAAACCACTAATGCTGCAACTAGATAAGGATCAAAGACGGAATCCAGACAAAAATTAACAAGAATCTGACAGAGTGTGAAGGGAAGTGATGAGACTAAGTACTGTGGTGATAATGGTGAAGAGCAGACGCTGGTGAGGAAATGAGGATGGAGAGCAGGTGGGGAAAGTGCAGTCAGCAGACAACAAGGATAATTGAGTACAGAGACTGACAGTTGATAGCAATAATCCAAACACCTCTTCAAAACAAGCCTGTTAGTTTGCACCAAATGCTACAGATC
Source organism: Oryzias melastigma (assembly GCF_002922805.2). Lineage (NCBI taxonomy): Eukaryota > Metazoa > Chordata > Actinopteri > Beloniformes > Adrianichthyidae > Oryzias > Oryzias melastigma. The sequence goes on from NC_050526.1 coordinate 22,013,301, forward strand.
AATGAGTAACTAATAACCATATCTGTAATTAACCGGCTTCTGCAAAGTTACACAACAATCTGACGGTTTTTAGGATGGCATGAGAATTACGTTGGCTTATCTGGGTCGCTTAATGCCCTACTTAATTATGCAAAAATTGACTAGCCTGCCTCTCAAAACTGTGTTGGATAAGCTGACGCGCCCCCCAGCTGAAGGATCCTCTGACACTGCAGTTTAGCAAGCCACCTGAACCACATGCTGTCGGAGAGCAGCTGCAGCTCCGCATGCCCTAAAGTTCAGGAGCAACAGGCGGCTGACGTCTGGCTTCAGGCACTTTTTGAAGCCAAAGTCATCATGCACATCAGAGACCACAAGATATGCTAATGCAGTTCCAGCATTAATTTAGTCTACAAATGTTTTTTTTATACAACTGCTATTAATTCTTGTGTATTCTTGTATTTATTTATTTATTTAAATATTCACAAATGTATGTTGAGCCGTCCTACCCAACTGTGCTACCTACAGTTCCTGCATTTTACCTTATTTTTTGTAGCATAGATTTGCCAGGGTTGCAACTTATTCTCATCAGCAGCTTATATGTGACTTTTCCAGTATATAAATGCTGGCTCATACTGCATGTTTGCTATTTTCCCACTGACTAACTCAATTTGCCCGGACCGAGTTCGCCTATTTTTTCCAGATCTAGTCCTGAGGCCCGTTTTAAAAAGCAGGTTTTGTTGAAACTCCGAGTTTGTGAACTCTAAGTTAAGGAAAACTCAGAGATTCCGGTTTCATAAACCGAACTAACTTAAACACATGAAAGTTGGTTAAACCAAAGCAGTTTCACAAAGCTGGTTAAGCTGAACTCAGAGTTCATCACTATGGCAACTGACACCTAAACTTGTCTGGAGCAGGTTTCCTTCAGGAAATTCTGAGTTCTTTGGGTCTCCGCCCTTTCTTAAAGTGAAGGATGTTCAAATAGGACGTCTTCCTTAACATTTTAAGAACATTCACATAAGATACTCCACATTTCCACCACACTGAAACCTAAATAGCATGTCCATTCATAGAGGATCTCGTAGACGAGGAGGCTGGATTAATCCGGTCATTCATGCAATTGCGGAGATGATTGGATAAATTATTGACAGATCAAAAACCATTCCTTACTTAACAATTGACGAAATGACACTATTAACATTATTTAGTTCTTAAATTGAAATTATCCAAATGTAGTCGTTTGCATCTGCAGCTATTTTCTCTCTCTGTTTTACCGCTACAGCTGTGTTGCTTTTCTTGCAGATAATGTGCTTGTAGTCGGTATATGCTTGTAGGAACACATCAGTTTCTGTCGCCGGAAGTACGAAACTCTAAAAGTGTTTGTTCCTGTTGCAATGGTGAATCGTGCTGTCTTTGCCCCATTGATCAGGGCTTTTTATGTTCGCAACGCTCACACCTGATTCTGGTTCCAACAACTCAAAGTTAATTGAATCAACTCTTTTCAGCTGTTCTGAATCCAAAAACTCTTTAAGTTTGCAAATTTTGAATCGGTAAACTCTGAGTTCAGGTTTGAACAATAAATTTGTTAAACCTGTTACTTGAAACGGGCCCCTGTGTGAATTTTGTTCAAAGGGACTTTTCTCTTCTGCTTCTACTCCTATGACTTCTACTCCTGTTTGACTTATATATGTTTCTTAATTTTTTACTATGCATTTTTTGTCTTCTGTGACTTACAATCCGGTGCGACTTGTACTCCAGAAATCCCATTATTTCAGGTTTTTTCTGGTAATTCTGGTACAGTTCTTGCGCTCTCCAAAGATAGGGGTCATCTCTTCCCTGACTCCAGCAAACTCATCAATTACACACAATTTTCTCACTGTTCCACTACCTCATCCTCTCTAGAGTCCTCATGTGCGCGCACACACAGAAACAGAAACATACTCTCCCAACCTAAAGGCTTATCTCACTCCCTTTAATTCTCAGCGGAGTCTCTGGGGAGCGCAGACAAAGCGCCGGGCCTGTCTGAAGGGGTTTCTACCCCATTGTGATTTATGAAAAGACTCGTCCACATCATCTGGGCCCATCCTTCGCCTGTGCACACCGCTGCTTCAACTCTATCCTCCTCCTATGTAATCCAAATCCAAGGGTTTTATCTGGCACATGCATGGAAAATGATGACAGTCTCCTGGTGCTTGCAGATGAAATCCCAGGAGTAAGAAATAATGTCTAAATGTTGTGGTGGTTTAGTGTTTCCTTGTAGGTGGGTTTAGGAAGGAGTGACACCAATAAAAGGGAAGGTCAGTGGTGTTAGGATGACAGAAACATGAAGATGAGGTTGTGCAGCCAGAGCTTAGAGAGACGGCTGTAAATAATTCCCTTTTACCTCGCGGAAGCTAATGAGGACGACAGATGAGATGTGATGACAGATCGGAGCCCCCCGCGGCACACTTGCATATTGACACACATAATAATCATCGACGAGCAGCAAAGAGGCGGAAAGCAGTAAGAAGTGGGTAGGTAAACGATAAACAGACTGCAAAGAGAAAACAGTCCCAGAGAGCGGAAAACAGGACGAATGCTGAGACATGAATGTGTGCTGGGCTGAGATTAACCCGCCTCTTGCGTCAGCCCGGCAGCCGCCTCTCCCTCTGAGATTACACTCAGCGCACCTGTAACTTCACACTTAGAGTGGTGATAAAAGCCAATCAGACGTGAGAATCTTGCTTCATTGGAAATGTGTCTGAGCTGAAGAACAAACACGAGCTGTCAGGAAAGCTGCTTTGTGAAGAACAAAGTGTTCCAGACTAAAGATGCTTTAAAAAATGGTTGTTCAATCACTTGAAAAAATGATGTACTGCTGATTTTGCAACAGCATGAAGATTAAAGGAAAAAAATCCTCAATTTTACCTCAAATTTTAAATGTAATTCCACATAATAGAATGTTTTGGATCAAAACTGGAAACACAAAAACAGAAAACAATTTGGGTCACATCACGCACATGGAAGACGCTATCTAACCTGACACCACTTAAAGCCTGTGTGCCTCTGTAGGCGGCAACGTGACTCATGTTTTTAATATCATTGGCTTCTTGGGAAGAGGACTTCTGTCATGGCATCTGGAGCACATAGCACACGGCATGGCTTCAGCTTTCAGGAGCGTTGAAGGACCTTGGAAAGGCCCGTGTAACGTCTGCAGCATGTGTGTCAAACCTGTGGGTGCAACCCAGCATGCGCTGATTTTACTGCAGGATTCAGAGAAATGAAAAGCAGTTTCTGGGACAAATACTCTTTATTAGGATCACCCTCAGGCAAAAAAATGTGTGAGCACAAAAAAAGCGTGTCATCGTACAGCTACGTTCGTTCATGTTTGTGTGGGATATAGAGATAAATGCAGGGGGTGAGGAAGACGTCGGGACTAAACATCATGTTGGTGTTTAATCTTAGCACTGTTGGTGAGCAGAAATACATTTCTCCCCGTCTCATTTTGTGTGGGATTCCTGCGTCATAATAAGCTGCCTGCCTTTTTACCATGCAGTTGATTAACAGTTAATTATGATGTACCATGCCAACACAAGTCACATGACATTTTTCCCCAGTTACAATGCTAACACTAGCAAGTGTAAAAGCTGTAAAATGAGCAGACTGTGACCCTAAAAAAAATAGCCTTGAAGGTTAGACTGAAGCAAAAAAATAATTGCTAGGATATGTTTCACTGCTAATTATGTTTAAAGAAATATCTACTTAAGTTAATGGATGATTACTGGAGATTCCCAGAGAACTCAAACGGCTAAAAAATGAATCCTAATAGGAGATGAGGATTAAAAGATATGAAAATAATGCTCATCCTTTTTATACTTCATAATTACAATCCAGGTTTAGCAGTTCTTAAGTACAAATCAGAGTAATAAGTAGTTTTAACATTATTAAATGTCAAACCCTTTTCTTAAGATATTGTGTGATGTATGACATTTTATGATGCATTTGTCATACTAATGTGTTAATTACAGCTTTATTTAGAAAACGGTAAATTTGATCACCCAATTAGGTGAATAATTAACTACTATATTATAACTTATTTAAATTATGTGGGGGAGGTGGATCTATACATGGATCGGTAGACTTTGGGTTTACTGAAAACGCATGAATCAGATGTATAATTGTCAGGATTCTATGTGTGAGTTTTTGTGGTGCTTTTGTCATGTTCTGCTTTTAGTTCAGGGGTGTCCAAAGTCAATTCTCGAGGGCTGGTGTCCTACATGTTTTCCAAACAACTCGCCATTGAAGCTCCTTTTAGGCCAAACACACCTAATCCAGGTAATTAGCAGCAGATAAGGCAGGGTTAAGGCTAACTTTGGATACCCCTGATTTATTTAGTCAACCTTATTGCATTCAAGTGTCTGGTTTTCAGTCCATCATGGTCAGGTCATCTGCTCTGTTCTGTTCGGTCACCGTTTTTGTTTCTCCTCATCCCCCTTGGCTCTATTTCCTGTTCCGAAGAAGGGTTGCCGGGACTGCTCCCCTTCATGTTTGCTGTCCCTGGAGAGAGTCGCCGGGACTGCTCCTCTCTTGTCTGTTCCCGAGGAGGGGTTTTGATACCCCTCACATCCATCTGGGTGCTGGAGCTCTGTTTTCTAGACTTGTTTTTGCTCTGCACGTAAGGGTCCCCTTCTCTTGGGTGTTTTGGGCATCTGGGATGTGCCCTTTTGGAGAGGGGCACTGTCAGGATTATATGCTTGGGTTTTCGTGGTGCTTTTGTCATGTTCTGTTTTCCGTGTCAGTCTCACTATGTTCAGGTTAAATCATCAACAGTGGTCTTCATTCAGTTAATCAACCTCAGTGTATTAAAGTGTCTGGTTTTCAGGTCATCTGCTTTGTTCTGTTCAGTCCTCATGTTTGTTTCTCCTATGGGTTTTCTCATATTTCAGTTTATTTATTAAAATTATTACTTTTTGGCCACCTTGCCTGGTCTCCTGCTTTTGGGTCCACAACCAACAACACTTCCTGATATACAATAGGATTTGTATTCTTTTTTTGGCATTTAAATAGGCATTCAAGCCACAAAAATATGTCTCAGCTAATTTTAAATGAATCATATTGTTATTATAAATATTGGGGTTAGTGAAAGTGCAAAATGTACCACAAGACATGAACACTTTGACAACCACACTGCCTCTTCATGCTGCACTCAGTCCCCCGCTAATAGAGTTCCCGCCACCAAAGTCCTAACAGCCTCGCTGCCCTTCATTTGTCAGCGTTCTGGGCTCTGGCTCAAGATGCTGACCTGTGCTCTCTGTGGCATCCAGACTGCCTGCTAGCTGCTCCAGGAGGCGTGCTCTGGCTGCGTTCCTGCGATGTTTTTTGCCCTCGTAGTGCTGCTGGGCCATCAAAGGGTTGTTGAACCAGGCTCCACAAAGGCAGCAATACTTCCCAGCCTCTCTGCCGCCGTTTCCGCTGCCTACTGCTGTGGGCCAGGGGAGAGCAGGGGGCGCAGGGGGGCAGGCAGCGGGGTCTGTGGGCAACGGGGTAGTCGGAGACGAATCTGGAAGAGAGACATTGTGAAGAATTTCAAAAGGAAAAACTAATAAAAGCGAGGGTGAAAGGAAATGCCATTTCAAGTATAACGAGGTGTCTAAAACCTAAAAAACATCAAATAAAAATGTGTTCATAGAATACATGACCTTGAAAACGATGATTATTTTTTATGGTCATTTTCTCATAGTCGAATGACATCTAAAACACTTGAACACCCACTTGTACATTTAGACATTTACCAGCTCTAGTTTCAGTTGTACTCTTCAAAGCTGTTAGCAAATAGATTGCTGTAGGCTGTATCTGTGGAAATTAGACGAAGGTTGGAAAAAGGCCATTTGTACTCCAGGGTCCAGTCTGCAAGTGCTGGCTTTTTGCCCACATTTTGTGTACGGCTGAAGCTTCTCTCTCTTTTTTTTTTTTTTTTTTTAAGCCTCCTTCGTTTTCTTGCTCCTCTGAGGGAATGAAGGAAAAAGGGAAATGGCAGACTTCCAGGTGACCTGCTGCACACGACATGACACTGGTTACCATGGTGATTGCCCATTAATAGCTTACGGCCACTGACATGTCCACAGGACGCTGTTGCGGCTCTCGCGGATGACGGCTGCGCACGTGCGAGGGAGTGCGCGAGTGACTGTGCGTTCATGTGGGAGTTAGGGTGGTGGAATGAATGTTTTATTTCAGTCTTGGTAAAATGTCTGTGCACGCGTTTGCGTGAGCGTGACTGAAATCCCTGGACAGGCTGTTTGCATGTGTAAGGTACAGTACGTGTAGCAAAGGGATCCTCCTGGGGGGCAGTTAGGTCCACAGACTGTGTGAGAAAGTGTTTGATGCCAGATGGCGCGTCCAAATGTGCCGATTTACCATCCACTATGTGTCAATGGTTGTAGAGTCATCCCAACTGGCTACACAGAAGCAATGCTTCTGTTTTGACAAAGTTTTGACATTTTTACTGAAGGCAAATCCACAGTCTTTCTGGCTTGTTTGAGCCTCTTTCTTATCCTATCTGTAGTGGAGCCGGGCAACATTTCAGACAAATCGTGCATTTTGTGGTACAGGCACCAAATTTGGAAAAATCCATAATGGCATATACTCAATTGTAACAAAAATATTCAGTGTCTGTTTGCTCCAGTCTCAACAATATGAGCTTTTCATGCACAAAATGCAGTCTTTAAACTTGAGGTTTACCTAATACTATTAATTGTATATATTTTTAAATAATATTAAAAATATTGAATTTTTTTGTGGCTAGTAGGCATTTCTGAAAGAGGGGATCCTAAGATATATCCATGCAAAATTGGGTGTTTATACCACAAAATGCTCAATTATTTTTATTAACCTGATCAAATACTGTGAACAGGTAGTCCTAAGTAGACTTAGCTTTAGCCTTGCCTGTTCATGTTATCATATATTTTGTTTCCATAAATGCAATTTGCCAGAAAAGAAATCAAACCCAAGAAGTTTTTTGTTTTTTTTGCTTCGTTTGTCTTATTTTTGGTTCTGTGGAAAAGAAGGTGCTGAGTGACACTGGAGAGATCCACTACTATCTTTCTCTTCTTTGCTGTTTGTTCTCCCAATGGATTATTTTCTTTTGTTTCATTTTTTAAACATTTCAATTTTGATTTTGTCTTTAGTTTTCCGAAATTTATTTCCTTTTTTTTTTTTTTTTATGGAAATCGGAAAAGGTAGGTACTATGGGGCATCATGGACTGGATGACATTTGTCTATCTTATATAAGTATGCGTATGTAGGAGACACATTTCAAAAGACTCAAACATCATCATAAAAGCAATGTCTCAGAGTACTTCCTTTTTATGTTTTGTTTTTTAACATTTCATTTTGCTTTAAGGAAATTGCGTTAGTATTCCTAAATATTTTTATTTCATTTTATTATTTTTTTTTACTATTTCTGTTTTGACTTCAAAAATTTTGTTTTTTATTATTTGTTTTCCTCTTAAGTGTTGCTGTGATCTTTAAAATGTTTTTGCATCAAGTGATTTGTTGGTGTGATTTGCACTTCGGGGCCACCGTACTTTTATCCTCTTCTGACTGTGATCTCTGTACACTGGAGCAGAAATAAGTTTTTCATGGAGTGGGTCATGGGGATTGTGCATGAGTGTTTGGAGAAGGAAGTGGTTGGAAGTATGTTAGGGGGATGGGATGTGCTCCAGGGAGGAAACCCAGGTATGATCTTTGCTCACCCCCCTCAAAACAGTTTCTTCAACATCCATGGTCCTACTTCTCACTATTGTGTTAACGTGTCCATGAATGAAAACGACAGCATCCGTCATCCTGCATGTGTGTGCCTCTGTGCCAGTGTGCACCCAAGCCTGTCAGCTTGGTTGCATCTTCTGTGGAGCGCTCAACTCTTGAGTGTTCGCAACGAGTAGCTTTGACTTTAATCTCTCTTGAAATCCACTTCTTCTCTTCCAGGTTACTTTTCCTCTCCCCTTGTACTTGTTCTCTTGTGCCTTTTTCTCCAGGTCCATCTGTCATTAGACCACAGAAACTCCAAAACAGCAATAGTACAGAAGTGACAATTTTTCACAGCAGGGCAAATCTTAGCAAAAGTCACTTAAGGTTTGATAGATACATCCCATTTTGTTGCAGACGCACGCTTATGGAAATTTCCCCTTTTCATCCAAATTGAATCCCATTATGTAAAGTTCCCTTGAAGATAACCCACTCGCACAGATATTTAAAAAAGCTTCTCTTAAGCAGTCATGAACTTGACCTAAAATCAGTCAGTGAATAGTTAAAAAGCACCAGGGTGCCTCTCTTTCATTTGACTTCATGGTTTTTGAAGTACATGCACATTTCAGGGACTTTTCTGCCCCTTACTCACAGGCAGAAAGTTTTGGCTAACTCCTGCCTTAAGCTTTTAAACACCAAACGCTTTGAACTAAAAATAAATCAAAGCTGGAGTGTGTGTTTGGATGAAGTCCATGTGTTTGGATAGAGGTCAAACTATCTCGGTTGACCGACCTGATTAACATGCTCATTACTGATGGTTCTGGGTAGAAACACAGACAGTCACATCAGATAAAAGCGGGGGTTGAAATTTGAATATCCTACTACTGGCTCCGTAATGGACTTGTGAACTGTCCAGGGCGTTTCTGCCTTCGCCCTGGAATATCTGGAATAGGCTCCTACTGCCATATGACCCTGCACAGGCTACAAATTCTCACTCCCAACTCTTCATATAGGGATGTATGAGTCGGGCCCTATCCGCGTCACTTTGACATTTTGGGTGCCCTCAATTCATTCTTTTTTGACATGCTGGCTGTTTCCATTAAATCAGGAGTCCCCAACCTTCAGGATGCGGCACCAATACTGGGTTAGGGTACGGATACCAATACCTGGTTAGGGTAGCAGTACTGGTTTGCGTCCCAAGGGTTGGGGACCTCTGATTAGTGTCTGTGGCCAGGTACCAAGCAGCCGTCAGACCGGTACCGGTTTAGGTTCCATTGGTTGGGGACCCCTGATTTAATGGGAACAGCCAGCACATCAAAAAGTGACAAGTTGGGGACACTCGAAAAGTGACACGGAGGAGTCCAGAACCATACGTCCATATATGACGAGTTGGGAATGAGAATTTGTTGGCACAGGACTTTAGGAGAATAGAAGACGGATGAATGGATAGCTCCAGGTCAGGTAATTGTTAGAAAACTTTTTGACCTGAGCAGAGACCTTCACGATACTGGACCACTTTCAGACTATTTCCAAATAGAATTTTACTGTGCAGAGGTTTTAGGCACACGTGGAAAAATAAGCAGTTATAAAGAATGAAAACAGGAACCATTCTGGAGCTGTTCTTTCTCACTCGTGGCCTTAACTGACCTTCAAGAATAGCGTATTTCAATGAAATACTGACAAACAGAAAAGAAATAGAAAACCAACATAGAGGTTGTGTGTCTTCCAGCGAAAGTTATTGTTAAGAATTCTCAAGGATTTCTGGTAAAAAAGCTTGAGGGTGGTGTGTGCAACATTCAGCCAAATTAATCGTTATTTTGACCAAGTTGTAAAGCGAAGCCGTTTAAAACTTGCAGATTTAGTCTTAAAAGAACCAAGGGGTAAAAATATAATGCAGTTTTTCTAAAACTTTACTTTGTTAAACTTAGTTTTCTGTGCAGAGCAGACAGGAGTAGCATGTAGAACTTGTTGTGCTTCTACTGCTCATCTGATGTTACTGTTTTCTGCCTTTTTGTCATCTAGAGACGGTCTGTCACCTAGGGAACTGTCAAACACTACATCCTTTCCAAGCAATTATCTCTGAAACTTGAGAAAGGGGATGCGATCAGTAGACAGTGAAACATTTAATTAAAAGCTCAACCAAAAACCTTAACAGATTGAAAGTAACGGAAATGTTTCACTTTACAAAGATGTGTTTAAAAATGCATGATGTTGTCATGGATATTCTACATATCTACATGCGTGTACATCAAGTGGTTAGACAAGTGTCAATGCTCAGCAGTGAGTATGAATTAAAATGGTTGATAAAATATTGAAGATACCTGTGTTTGTAGGGCTGGCTGTGGCTGCGGTTAGGTTGGGCGGCTCTCCCAGCACCAGACGGACTCTTTTGGCATGGGTTTTGCCCTGGTAGTGTGACTGCGCCACAATCGCGGAGGTAAAGAACATGTTACACAACGTACAGCACTTGTTTCTGTCTACTTCTGTCTCAGCACAGTCCTGCAGATGAGGAAGAAGGGGAAAAAAAGAAAAAAAAAAGATAAATGTCAAGAAATGAAAGGGTAAGCAAGGTGAAAAGGGAAAGTGGAGGTTAAAAAATGTATGGTGAGCGAAAAAAAAAAAAAAAAAAAAAAAAGTAAAGGTGAAAGTGAGAAAGGCAAGAGATTCAGGGAGAATTGCAAGTGGCAAAATGTACATTTAGCCCAGAGCTTTGGACTTCTCTCACAGACACACAAACACACTCGCAATGGCAAAGGGATGGATGATCAAATATTCATCTGTCTCTCTGGGCTCAGTTTGTGGCTTGGCCCTTTCACCACTGCTGCTTCATTACTAATGATGAGGGGGAGTTGCTCCCCCGAGGGAGAGAGGGAATACAAACATAAGACCAACCGCCTGACTGACACAGATGTGCAAACACACACTTACAGCCATAAATTCACACGCCCAGCCCAAACACATCTGTACACCCATAAATATCCAATGCTTCAGAGGAAAGAAACCTGAAATTCATTATTATCAAATGCGACGGGACCGATCGATTTATAAATGAATATTAGATGCACCAATGTACCACTGAAGTGAACAAAACTTTTTTAATGTGCTCATAAACACACAAGCTCACAAACAGAACCTAGTTATTCCTTTAACCCACTTGTGTGTGTGTGTGTGTGTCCACATCCTACACTCCCTACAGCTCTAGTTAGAACCAAATTGTTTTCAGCATCTCACCCCACTGGCCACTCTTTTAAAGTATAATGGCAAAATTCATATCATACGCTTTAAACCGAGGCACCCCAAGGCTCATTATTGGGGTCTATTCTTTTTGAAATATGCAAATTCCTTTGGCTAAATCATCTGCTCGCTCATGTTTTTGTACCACTACAATGCTACTACTGTTCTTCCCAGTAGCTTAAACCACATTCTATACTGTTCTTTGAAGAAGGAATTCACTGGAAGAGGTTGTAATGGGATGAAGGCTCTTTGTCCTAAAGCATCAGTGGCAGGCACTCCTCTTCCAATCTTATTAGAAACCAACTCTATTTTGTGGACTCCTACTGGTCTTTCACATCTTTATTTTGGGATTTCTTATTGTACACTTTAGCTTTCAATCAAGCAACTTTAGCTAACTTCTGACTGTGTTCTTGACCCTTAATTGAGTACTTTTCTTTTTAAGCTTCTTTGAAAGAACATCTCCTAAATGACTAAATGTTAGTGTAATTTAACTAGTAACAAAGTCTAGTTTTAATGCTAAAAGCAGGAACATTTATCCTCTAGTTCAGGGATAGGCAACTCTTGAGGGCTGCAATCCTGCATGGATACTCTGCTCTGGCATGTTTTAATTGGCTGGACACACCTGGACCAGGTAATCAGTCACAAGTAGGGCTTGGATATCTGGAAATCATGCAGACACTGCAACGTTTCTAGCCCAACTTTGAATGTAGACCCTGTGCTGGCCTCTCTTACATGAGCTGGGAGCTTGTTCCATAACGTAGAGGCTTGGTGGCTGAAGGTTCTACCTCCTACTGTACTTTTAGAAACACAAGGAGTCCTGCATTTTGTGAGCGAAGTGTTGTGTTTGGTTGATAAGGGACTATGAAATCTTTAATTTAGGATGCAACCTTATAGATTAACAGGAGAATGTTGAACTTGAAGTAGAGCTTGATTAATTGCTTGAAATGGAATGGGAAGAAGCAAACTTACATAACCCCACCCCTACTTAGATGCTTTGTTTACAGTTTTGTAATGATTTTGTAATCTGTTCTGATCAGATCAAGTCAAATTTTTTTCAATTAGCAAAGTTGTTGCTTTCTTCGTCAGTTTGTCATTTATTCTTTCACCTTTTAACCCTTTGACACCAGAGCTTTAGCTCCAGAGTTGACATTCTTTTAACTAACACTTTTCTCTGTGACAGAATCACTCAATTCACATTGATTGTGTGAACAGTCGAAGGGTTATATACGTTCACACCGGCCTCTTTAAAGCTACTACTTTCAATGAAAGGTCTATGTAATATGTGCGTATATATGTGCGTTTCGGGCTTTCACGTTAAGAACCCTCGCATCCACAAGATGATATAAGTTTTTAAATACATTTTTGGGCTCTACGTAAAAAATGGGCAAATATTTTTGTAAGAGTTGAACTTTCAATCAGAAACTCAGATTTGGTAGTGATGTATGAAGAGTCTGAGACAGACTGGCGACCTGTCCAGGGTGAACCCCGGCTTCGCCCATCAATAGCCGGGTTAGGCTCCGGCACCCCCCGCGACCCCGAAAGGGACAAAGCGGACAAGAAGATGAATGAATGTATGAAGAGTGTCCCTTTTCATTTACATTTAAACACTGATCATGGAGGAAATGCTAATGATTATGGTTTGTGTTCAGCTGGATTTATATGCCAAGTCTTTTGTATATCGGAATAGAGCTGTGAAAGGGAAAAGCCTGGGGCAAGATTTGTGAGATTTGCACCGCTTCAACATTTCCCAACAAGCCTCTTCAAGCTGCAGGTACATGTGCTGGTATTGGGTAGTGACAGTCCAGTGTGAACACCATAAGCTAAGAATACGCTTTTAGCCCAATCTGAACATACGTCAAACATGAACATAGCAAACGAATCGTCAAAGAGTGTGTGTTATTTAGGGGTAGATTGCAACATCTTCAAAGTTATGTTAGAATTTCCATCTAAAATGTAAAATGACTTGACAAACTTCAGACTTCCTGTCTGTCTGCTTTCAAGAGAACATTAATGATTCCCCTGTCATAACCTTCACAATAAAGTATGTTTTTAAAGTATGTATTTATGTAGTTTTTCATAGCTAAACCTCTTCATCATGGTTACTTAAATCAAAAGGACAATAAAAGAAAAATGTCTTAAACTCTATGTGAGTCCACGGGGGCATGCTGCTCATCGGGGGACGAGTGAGTGTGTGTTGTGTCAGGACTGGTTAGTGTCATGGGGAGTGGACATGTGACTTGAGGACACCTTTACCTTCCAGGCGTAGCTTTGTCTTCCAGCTCCCCTCCCTCCTCTTTTTCTCACCGCCTCCCTCGTTTCTCATCTTTCCGCCTTGCCTTCAATCTCAGCCTTTTACTCTTTTACTCCCCCCTTCCCTTCCTGCTTCCTCCCTCCCCCTCTGGGCACCAGTCTCACTGACTCGGAGTGTTGTGGGATGAAATATTTATCTGTATTGGCAGGCCTTTGCCACCCCCTCCCCTCCTCGCCCTCTTCCCGCTTCGCCTCTTTTCCCTCCCCGAGTCTGTCCCCGCTGTGATCATGTTAAAGGTTTGTTATGAAGCGTGCCACACCTCCCCCTCTGTCACCCGGCGTCTGACTTTTTTCTGAGGTGGTGAGGAGTTTAACCACACACAAAGCATTAGCTCTTGAAACTAACAGTCGAGTATACTCCAAAAAAATGTTGCATATTTGTATTTAACGTAAGGACGGGAATTAAAAAATTAATTACAAATCTGGAAATAAAATAATTGTGATTAATTAACATAAATCATTATTTTTTTTACTTACAGTCTTTGAAGACACTTATCCTAAAATAATCATAATATGAAATCACACACAAATTTGTACATTTAGAACGTTTATTTTTAACCCTTTGGAAGTTAGGGTTTAAAACTCAGTTTTTGTCTACTTTTGAATTTATCTCCATTTTCAATTTTAAAGACTACCTGCTTCCTAAATTTCTTATCATTTTAAATCAGCAACACCGCACTTATGTAACAAACCTTTATTTTGTCCTTTTTGTATGTTGTATTCACACACTAGACACACTAACACTAAAATTATGCAAAAATAGAAAATTCAGTTGGGAAAAATTTAACTAATTTTACTGTAGAAACTCCAAAAATGCTTCACAAACTGTTTTTACAACATAGAATGAACGTTTTAATTGTAATTTCATAAAAACAACAACAAAAAAATGCCAACAAGCTAATCAACACGTTTTTAAAAGAAAATACTAAAAATCAAGGCTAAAGTCAGAGCATGCAGCCCAAAAACAACAATTTCTCTAAGAGCACTGCTGGCTACATTTTTCCTGGAACTCCGTTTTTCCTTTTTTTCTTCTTTTTTTCCCAGCTTTTTCTTTTTTCTCATAAACTTAATTTATTGTGCTTGTGGAAAATAATAAAAACATTTTTTTTGGGAGAAGTTTGACCCAGCTGTGCACCTTCATGGCAGTGGCGCTGCTGCTGCTCTGCAGCCTTCAGATAGAAAATTATTCTCCGTCTTATTTATTAAAATTGAGGATCGGTTTTGTCCATAAACTGCAAATAAATCCCATACTATCTATCTCAATCACAGTATGTAAAAAAAAGTTTACGTTTGTTTTAGATCGAGTTTTATTATGCTGATCTCACCGCTGCGCGGCAGGATACTGGAGCACGATTAATAAATATTAACGAAATCATTATGTTTTATTAATCGCACGAGTTAACACGTCAACATTCACAGCCCTAATTTAAAGTAAAAACAAATTATTAATAAATATTTAATTCATAAGGGTAGAAAAAAAATGGTTTGGCAATAATTTTCTGTTTTGTCTGTAGAAAGGCTTTTTTGTTCAAATCACTTTTCAAACTCCTTTTTGAGATCTGCACTCTGTGTTTCCACTTTAGGTACGACTCCAATCATTTTGAGCTGTTGTAAAAGCATTCCCAGTCCTCTTTTAATGATAATTATGCTGTTTTTCACCAAAATTAAAGAAAAAAAAAAGGGAGTTGTTTTCTAGGACGTAGTTTCTGCAGAGTGGTAGGAGTTCATCAGAATTTGCCTCCAAGTTGAAGTTGTTGGTGCAGAAGTAAGCCTCTAATTATATCCCATCATCCCTTTGTTTTCACGCTCTCCTGCTAGCTTTCTGCTCTTTACAACCCCAAACTAACATTAATGGAGCAACAAAAAAAAGCCATGCAGTTTTGAGCTCCTCTGACGTGGAAAATGAAGACGTTCATGGATCTAGTTTTGTGCATCAGAATGGAGCGGAACAGTTGGACTTTGGCCCGCAAAATGAACTTTGAGAGTTTAAATAATAGAGAAACGTGTGAAAATGTTCATGCCTGTCTGAGAAAAGTTTATAAAGCTTATACTGAGGAGTTTAACAGCCTTTAACATCTGCAATCATACTTTGCAGATTTTAAATATCACGGGTTACTTAAAGAATTTAAGGATTTTGTCCAATGCGATAAACGAGGGAACTAGATTCCACAAACCTCCTGCAGAAGGCATGGATTCCACAAATACTGGTGTTCTTTTTCAAGTCTGTTCTTTTTGGGTGGATTTTGAGGACAGGGATCCTGAAATGATTCATTCTGGCAATGTACAGGGATTTCACTTGTCAAAACACACTTAAAGTAACAGAGGCAGTCAATAGAGAGGGAAGTCTAGTGTGTTTTTTGTTTTTGTGGTTATGGAAGGTTCCTAAGAAAGTGAAATCAGCAGGAAGTAGTGAAGTGACAGCCATGATGAGAGGTGGTGGAAAGCTGTAAATACCAAGAAAAGGAAATGTATTGTTTGTGTTACTAGTTTTAATCTGAGGAATGAGCTTTTTTTTGACAGAAAAGTACACAACTTTAAAAATTATTTTGCAAAACTGGTATAAAATTTTACACAAATATTATTTTTTTCCCTTTTTTGTCTTTCAGAGCATGAATTATGAAATATGTAAGAAGACTGTGTGTACATGGAGGCTAACAGTACATTTGCAATGATAAATTTGGAAATAGAAACATAACAATTTCAAGAAAAAAAAACAAAACTTTTTTGCACAGTTTTTGCACTTGATCAAAACTGGCATTTTGCAAAACTGCAATGGAAACCCCCTTTTTTTCTTTTTTTTTATCAAAAGCACTTCTTGGTAAGAACTAGCTGCCCATAGCGATGGGCCCCACAGCTCACCAAAAGTCAAGCTTGACATGCAGACTTGTTGGATCTACAGCTCCTCTATAGAATCACCAACCACTATTTCCCAAAACCGCTTTATCCGTAGCTACTCCCACGTAGCTTGCCGCTCTATTGCCTGAATAAGATCCCGACGTTTCCTTTGATAAATGATGATGAGCGCTCTTTGTTTTAGAAACAACATGGTGGCTGATACTTTTTTTGCCTCAGATTGATTATGGACATGTTCTTTATATGCATGCCTAATCCACCCGTCTTCAATCACACAATGCTACGTAAGTTATAGTAATTTTTTTTTTTACATTTTAGACAAATAAGTTTACCCACAAAGAAGCTTTTACTTGAACTGTGAAAGTTAGGACACCAGTGATTTAATGACAGCTCACGGAAAGTTTTGGCTAATCTCTAGTATGTGTGGGTGACAAACACGTGAATAATTGCCAGCTCATTACAGCTGCCACTCCGCAGAACCTCTTAGAACAGTCTCTGACTAACTGTTTTTCTTCATCATCTGTCGCCGCCGAAACTCATCTACCTCGCTGTTTCTTTCGGTTTGATTTTTCCTTTCACGCCTTTTCTCCGTCCTTATTTTTGTTTTCTCGCTGTCACTACCTTTGGCTCCTCACACAGCTGGTAAGACCGACTTCTGCGCGGTCTAATTACTGCGTGTGTGTTTGTTTGTGTGCACGCCTCCTGCATGTATGCCTGCTTATCTTCTGCCCAACACTGGCGCCTAAACGGTTGAATATTTGGAGTTTGGTCGACTTTGTTCTGATCACGCACCTAACAATAGACCTCTAATTAGTTGTTATTTCATGCTTTGTTTGTTTTCCGCTCATCCTTTCTTCTCCCACGGCTCTGTGTTGAGGCGATGTGGGGAGCATCACTGAGCGACGGAGGGAAACAGTCGTTCGAAGTTTGAAGATGCTCTTAATTGAAAGGGTCAACAGTTCAAACGGAATATCAAAAGGAGAATAAAAATAAAGTATTTATTTATTTGCCGCCTGGCTGGTGCAGGGAAAAAAAATCCAGACAGACAATGGAGAGAGAAAGAACTCATTGAGTCTCCCTGCTTTCATCTGGGAACACCTTTATGACCTACTTTTTCTCCCTGTTTGCTGTGACAAACACTTTCACCTACACACAAACACAAAAACCACAGGGCATAGAATTTTAACTTGGCATTTCTCTCACTCAGCGAAAGGAAATCTTTTCAGTCATTCCCACCGGACTGGAGCATTTCCATGGTACGAAAACAGACGTGAAAAAAAAAAAAAAAAAAAAAACAGTGAGACACTGTGCCGCAAAGATATGTGTGAAATCTCCCATGGGAGGAACAGCGAGATGAAAGAAGAAAGTTTATTCTAAACTCCATATATCCTCCTTTCACATCAGTTTTCAGCACCATCTTATTTCCAATGTTGCGACTCTGCGTGAAAGGCTGCAAACAAATTGCTCACAGTGGCACCCACACTTCATTACAGTATGGCAGATGAGGGCAGTGTGTTTGTGCGAGTGTGCGAAGCCTAATCTGTTTATGTGCATTCAGTGTCCCATATGAGGTGGCGGCCGTGACGCGCTGAGTCACATCTTATTCACTTAGGGAGACAGATGGAGACCCAGGTGTGCCGATTTCTACACTATTTGTGATGCTGTACGTTAATGCAAAAGAATTTCTCCGAAAAGCTGTTGCATTTCCAGGGTTTTGCTGGGGGTTTTTTATGCTTCATTTAATTACAATTTGCAAATTCATTGTTCAGCTCAATGCTTAACAAATGCTGTAGTTACTGTTGATGGGAGCTCCAAACCCACTTTATCAAGAAAGCATGTTAAATCAAACTTTAGGGGCCAATTTAAGTCCCACTTCAATTCTCTTTCTGATCTATTTTTAATGCATTCCCAGTGTTTTTTTAATTATGATTTTGATGTTTTTTAGCCAAAAACTTAAAAAAAAAAAACTGTCGTTTTCAAGGACATTATTTCTGTAGAGCACTAGAAATTCAATGGAAATTTGCCTCTGAGTTTTGGGTGGGACTCCTGATGCCAAGTAAGCCTTCACTCATTTCCCATCATCTGTTTACACTCTCTCCCTCTAGCTTACCGCCCCTCACAACCCCAACCTAATATAAGGCCTAATCTGCATTTTAAGTTTAACTTTATTTTTTAAACCTGACCCTCAAAAATAAGGGGTATAAAGTCCCATGTCGCTCTAAGAAGAGCTTTTCTTCACGTGGGTGCACTCTAAACCACAGACGTTTACATTTAAATGTAAGTAATGACTATTTATTGTAGCATGACCTTTTTAAAGTGATAAAAACGCTCTTGTTCTGCATATTCAAGCGCTGGAAGCTCCCCGCTAACGCTAGCGGATTGGTGATTATTGATGACGTCATCGAATGAAAGTGTTTCGTACGAAATATGTGACACTAATTTTTCATAACTCTTCGTTTGGAGAGCTAAATGAAGGGCAAGGGAAAAGGGAAGAGTTCAGATTGGGCATAACATTACCGGTGCAACAAAAATGGTGAGGAATATTGGAGCTATCCAGCCTTTTGAGCCAGATAAGTTCAGACAAGGAGAATGGTGGATCTAGTTGTTTAAAAGCGGATGCGTCGCAATGGTGTGAAAAAGGGAGGTTGTGGCTATGGAGTGAAATGAGTATCACCTTGATTTATACATGCTTAATTCTTGATTTGTGCGCAACTTAGGATTAGAGTCTGCGTATTCTTGATTTGTAACTCATAAGAGGATAGGTACAAA
>NC_050526.1:22032212-22053464 GCF_002922805.2 Oryzias melastigma
AATTTACACATGGACAAATTAAAATAACAGCTTGAAACAAATAAGACATGAAGCAAAGCTTTGAAAATTATGCATCAAGTCACTTGTGACGCACACACAAAACCTCAGTTACACACAAATTTGGGGCGAGACGTCCGTGAGTGATGCGCTTAAAGAATACTGGGTCATAAGAGTTTTCTTATCAGCCTTTTTGATCTTAGGTTGTGAATAATATCCAGTGAAACTGGACATTTTCCCCACTTTCTTAAACAGATATGCTCGATAATTAATATAAAGAAAGTCTAAATAAGCATTTTTAAAACACTGCTGTGGGTGTTTAGAAAGGCCTTGAGCCAAGACCAGACCAAGGATAAAGAAATACTCAGAAATACATTTTTAAGCTTAACTGTCTTTATATACATCCACCATTGTAAGACAAATGCTACAACAAGATGTTTAAAACACAAGTGGGTCTTTAAAGCTGACCTCAATGTCAGGAAGTGTTGTTGAAGAACCCAAACACAGGAGAAACTTAAAACATTTAATCAATAAACTGAATCATGACAAGAACCCATGGAGACTCACAACAGTGACAGAACAGAACAGATGACCTGACAAAAAAGAACTGAAAACCAGATACTTGGTAATTAACTAAAATGATGACAGCTGTGAATCATTACAAGCCTGACACTGATGTGACTGAGGGACAATTCAAACGGAACATGACCAAAACCCACAACAAAACTGACAAAAACCAACATAAAGTCCTCAAAACTCACACTCAATGCTGGTTCTTAATTAAATATAAAAAAATAAAAATTTAAATCCAATTATTTGTGTAAAAAATGTTTTTTTTTTTAATTAAGAATAATGTTAATGAATGATTAAGTGTTCTGCACTGTAATATGTTAAATTACTTTTGGAAACAAGATAAGTAAATCACTTTGTATTTTTTACCTTTTTTTCCTATGTACAAAACAATGTTTTATCTTTAATTATTGTGTGCGTTTCAATTCAATAGCCCAATATTATAACACGGCTCCAATGTATTGAGGTTTCCATTTTCATATAATATATATTGTAAATTAAAATAAATAAATCTAATTAATTCTATAGTAATTTGTAGGAAAGTAGAGGTAAAAACAGAAGCAAGATCATTAACAGGGTTGTAGAATAGACTAATAATTGCTTTCACCAGATTCTATCTAATTAAGCATTTTGCTGCTGTTCATTGTGTGCTAGTAAAAAGTTTCACATTCTAAAATGATCTGTCACAACATTTTTTTGTACTTTTGTTTGGATAATACTTTTTCTCTGGGATTGTACAAAAATAGAGGTTCCGATGACAATAATTTATATTTTAAGTATTTTGTTTGGACAAAAAAAGTTGAACTTCACCGTAAAAGGCTTAAAAACTTACTTTATGTCATATTATGGACAATCTTTATCTTTGTTTACAGAGGGAAAATGTTCTGTTTTTGCACTTTTAAATAAAAATAAACTTTCAACATTTCTATTTTTTTCCTACAACTACTTCTCAGCAGGAGTAACAATGATGCATGCTTTAGGTCAGAGTCACTGCAGAGCATGGCAACATTTTCACACGTTTTCATCGCTGCTTATTTTTAGTTGTGTATGTTTGTGTCACTGGTCCTTTTTTTTATATATCCTTGTGCTTTTGTGTTGCTTGGTTCTGTGGGGCTAAAAATATACTTATATCATTTAAAATAATTATAAAAAGCTCAATAAAAATGAAGCCGGTGAAGTTATTTTTGGACACACTTCAGCACTTCTTTCCTCTCTCATGTGTGTTTCCCTAAAGGGGGGCTCTGCATACTGTGTATCCCCCTGTGCACATTTGCATTTCATGCACTGTGTCACTAACCAGATAAATGGGGCTCGTACTGAAAACAGCAAAGCTCTCGTTGGACTTTCGCACACACAAACACAGCAGGAGATGAAGCAAAATACCTGTTAAGCCTGAAGTCCAACAATACACAACAAATGCAATTGCAACCTCAGCATTAGCTTCATTTGCATAACCTAGAAATGGCCCAAGACACATTGGTATTCCTGTGGCTAATTCATGCAAACAGAAACACAAGCTTTTTTTAAAGGAGTGACCTCCTTAGCACGGGCATGCTCTGCTTAAGAGCAATACTTGGCAAATGCTGGTCCACTAAATCTTCCCAGACACACAGCTAATTAATATTTAAATTAGATAAAGTCTATAGAAGGGATGTGGACAACCAAATTGGACATTTCTGTGATCGTAAGGGCAGGAAGTGGACAAGCTTTGCTAAGTTTGACAACAACTATAGTATAGGAGTATTTTTTTAAGTTTAATTAAAAACGGAATTGTATTTGTAACATGCCTGATTGTGTTAACGCTTCGTAAGCATTCACACTATTGTGATCCTGTTTATCTTTATTATTATTCCTTATTTTTTCTTCTTTATGTTTTTTGATTCGCAAACACTCAATAAATCTTTGGTATCAAAACGTTCAGTTTGTTAAGGACATTCCTGCTTTTACTTTTGATATTCGTACATTTTATAGTTTTTAAGATTTTACGTAATTTATGCAATTTTCCAGCCCCATTGGAAACGAATAGGACATTGTCCAAATGAATGCAGTTAAAAGCCTTCAGAATGTTCAGGACTTTCATGCTTTCACTTTTACTTGCGCAATTTTTTGAAATTTTAGGCAATTATTGAAATTTTACGCAAATTTTGCCATTTTTTTCACTTAATTCTTCAAATATGTATACACTCTCTGCAAATTGTGCATGTTTGGTATCAAAATGTTTAGCATGTTAAGGACATTAATGCTACTGAGGTTTTTAAGGCTAATTTTGAGTTTGGCTAATATCTAGCAACATGCTAACGTTTTTGGCTAATTCTGCAAATACTGAGGTTTTTTGAGTTACTGTGGAGTAACACAAATTTTAGCAACGTGAGCTTTTTTGGCTAATTTGGCATCTACTAAGATTTTTGAGCTAATGAGGAGTTAAGCTAATATTTCAGCAACGTTCTAGCTTTCAATAAATTTGGCTTTTACTAAGGTTTTTGGGCTAATTCTGAGTTAAGCTAGTATTTTCATTACATTATTCAGCAATCAAAATTCAACAGCCTCAGAATCTTCAGTGACAACATTTAGCATTCACACCAGCATTATCACAGATAATAAAACTTATCCAGTTACTAAAATACAGCAAAGAGATTTTAAATGAATCTGTGAGTATGAGATAAAAACAGGTGGTGGTGTTTGTGGGAACCAGAGCGACACACGTGTGAACATACTGGGTTATCGGGTCGGAGTCTCTTTGAAGGCGGTCCTCCATCTTCAGGATGAAGCATGTAGAACAGGCGCACCTTGTTGGCATGTTTTTTACTCTAAGGGAAAGAAAGAAAAAACTCAGACGGGAAAGGGAACTCTGGTTTCTCATGCGAGACAAGTAGGAAGAAAATTGGAGGCTGCCACTCCACCTTGGCAGCTTCCTCTGTGGGTTTATCTTTTTTTTTTTTTTTTGTATGCTGATAATGCTATCAGACATTTTGCCCCCGGTTAGGTGACTAATGGCCTGGGCCAGCGTCAGTGTTTTGAGGCCCTGATCTGATTGAGAAACAGAGCTGTGGTGGTTGTACTAAAGTTGGTTCGAAATCATGTAAAACTTTTCAGAATTTAATTTTAAAAATAGAAAATTTGATCATTTTTTATATGTATTTGTTGAAATTTCAACATCATTTTATGGAATAAAAATTTTTGTTAGCCCTTTCTGTGTTAAATTGCATGAATATATATTAGAAAGTATTTTATTCAATAAGAAATGTTGAAGGTTTTATTTGAAAGACGAGAGGATTGTCCTTGAAGCTGGAAGCTGTAATTTAAATATAAGAAAAAACAACACATTGC
Source organism: Oryzias melastigma (assembly GCF_002922805.2). Taxonomy (NCBI): domain Eukaryota; kingdom Metazoa; phylum Chordata; class Actinopteri; order Beloniformes; family Adrianichthyidae; genus Oryzias; species Oryzias melastigma. Next base: position 22,036,107 of record NC_050526.1, read on the forward strand.
CAGTGAGAGATAAAAAATATGCATTTTTTTCAGAAAAGTGTGTATTTGAGTGTTTCAAAAGTGTCATTTGTTCAGTATACTTTGGCCTAGACTTCTTTTTTCTATATTATTTTAATTGTGAAAATTCAAGGTAAAATTTAAAACATTGTTCTAAGATAAAAACAATAAATTAAATATGTATTATAAGTAAAAGGTTAAAAACGAGTCATGTATATTGAAATATTTATCCAAGTTTAAATGGAAATATAGGTTTAAAAAAGTGAATATTAAAGTTTGACCAAAGTGCACTTGCTGCTTCACTGCCTGCATCGGTTGCTTCGCCCTCAGGAGAAAAATCCCTCTTCAACCTCGCATGCCTCCTCGCTTGCCGGACCGCAGTTAATGCTTTCTGCCAGTGGTTCTGTGTGTGTGTTTTTGAGTGTCTAGGAGAATGCTTGTGTTTGTAGGTGTATAAATGGTCATGTCTTTGATGGCTCTGGTATGGGCTGAAAACAGGACCTTGACTCACCATGCTTACCTTGCGCTGACCCTCCTGGCTCAGCCTCCTCCAAACCTACTCTAATGGACTGTCTGTGTCTCCCTGTCTTTTCTTCCTCTGTTTTTTCAAAGTGACAAGTCAAGTTGAAGGAGGCAAACAGAGAGGAATGAGACTATATAAACATGCCAGACACTTTACTGGGCTGTGCGTGTGCATAAACGCAGAGAAGTGGGCATTCACTGTTGTGGGCTTGCAGATTTATAAGGTAAAAAAAAGGGGGAAGTTGGCTGGGAATTGTTCCTATTAAGCCCTTTTCCACTCTGTTTTAGTTTTTTATTTTTCTGTAGCTTCTCAATGCAAAAGCTTGCAAACATGTCTCCATACAATTAATTTTATACAACAAAATACATCATAATTGCATTTATTCTTATACATATATCTCCTGCTAAAAGAATACGTTGAATAAAATCACTGATTACCAAAACTTTAAATATTGTATAATGTTTTATTTCACATTTTTTCCTTTTTCTATGGCCTTGATCTCCTCACACAGAAGGGAGGCTCGAGTTTGATTCCCCGTCGGGTCTTTCTAGTCAGGATCTATCAAATTCTCCCAATGAAAATTGTAGGAATTTTCTCTTAAAAGTCCAGGTAAAGTCCAAAAGCAGGTTGATTAGTAACTCCGGAAACTTCCATAGCAGAAATTTGTGATTATTTGTGTTTTTTCTTTTTTTTTACGTGGTGTACCCTTTCATTATCCTACAATAACTGCTCAGTGGCCTTGTGGTAGAGTGTCCACCCTGAGACCGGAAGGTCATTAGTTTAAGTTTAGGCCGAGTCATACAAAAAAATGCCTTCCTTCTTGACACTCAGCATTAGGGGTTGGATTGGGGAGCTTAACCACCTAATGGTTCCCGAGTGCGGTTGTGTCTGCAGCTCACCACTCCCCCAGGCGGAAAACAAATTTCATTTAGCAACGTTCATTTAGCCAGAGGTGGTACCAAGTCATTGATTTCCAAGTCATAAGTAAGTCATTTTGTCCTCAAGTCCTGAGTCAATAGTAGGCAAGTCCAAGTCGACTCACAAGTCAAGGCCCAACCAGCCTCAAGTCACCTCCAAGTCATTGAATGTTTCAAGTCCTTTTCAACTACAGTAATACCAATAGATCTCTTTTTTAAGGGAGACCTGGGCCAAAAGGCATCAACACAAGAAAATAAAATACAGTTAAAACAAAAAAAGTAGAAATAAAATACAATTAAAATGAACAATATGACAATAATTAAAAAGTTAATCAAGAGTGATACAGTCAGATCAAGAGTGACATCTGCATATAAATGTTTTAATGTTATATTTTGCATAAATGGAAAAAAAGGTGCCTTTTTTTCTCACAACTATCAAGCAATTCTGACATTCTGCCATTATAACAATAGTACTTGTATTTCGAGCCCTGCAGGAAAGGCATTGCACCGTCCCAGAGCTGCAAGTGTGGTTTTAAGAAAATTGAACATATTTAATCCAGGAGGAAGAAAAGACCCTCTCGAGGACGAGGTTACCTGCTGATTATCACAGAAGGAAAGCTCATCTGAAGAAAGATATTGAAACATATTTACCCTTAAGCCAAATGGGGGCTTTAAACCTGTGCTTTACAATGCCTTCTGAAGGATGAAACAAAGATTGTAATGCTGCAGTTCTGCAACTTCTCTTTTGGTCTGTGATTTTCTATCAGCGATACTACAAAAGAAAGGGAATGAGAGCAGAAACCCTCACATATGTAATCCACTTTTTCAAATAATTTATACATTTTCAAAGTTTTCTAATAAGCTGAAGCAATTTTTCAAGGTGAAAACTCTTTTGCATCGAAAGTTCAAATATGAGTTCAAGATGGTTGTAGTCTCTCAAGAAATATAGAAATCGCTCATTATTGAATCTCAAAAGACAGAATTATAGAAGCGAAGCTTTAATTAGGTTGGAAACAAACTGAAAGTTCTAACATTTGAGCACTAAATCTATGAAACTAAAACAGATTTCATCATTATTTAGTGGTACCAGAATGCAGATCTTCAGACTGAAACAGCATTCAGTGCTAAAGGCAGTGGCTTAAATGCAAACTTGAGACTTCTGCTGGTTTTATTGCCTAAAGTTTAAGGACCAGTAGTTGTCACACACCTGAGTGTGCAAAATTTGTTCTCCACCTTTAACTCGCTGAGCCCTCAGGGCGCCATGAGCTGCCGTCATAACTGCTCCAGAACCATTTAATGGTTTAACCCCTGGATCGGAGTGCCGGTGCTGCCAAGCTGAGCGGCACTGGGTCCCATTTTTAGAGTGTGACCTGACAGTGGAGTCAAACTGACAAAATCCAGCACACTAACACCTAAGTCACTGAAAGTCAGCAGAACGAAGATGCTTCCTGCTCATTTTCTTGATTTACAAATCAGTGCAGAAGCGTCTACATGTTTATTTCATTTCTTCTAATATCCGTGTAGACATTAGGGAGGACACACAGAAATAGATTACCGTTAAGTGAAAGTGTTAATTACAGGAATGCACACACTCACACACTATAGTTGGATTTTCTTCCGTCTTTGTCGATAAGGTCCTTGTCCTTAGTTAGTCTTAATTAGTCTGCTTTGTGATCCCAATTGTGTTTTTTTTAATGAGTGTAGACACACACAACAGAGGAGGCAGGCAGGCTTCTGCAAAACCATCCAGGTATTCTGATCCACAACCGTTTAGGAGCTGACTATTTAATGGTCATCTATTATAATTCTCTTAGAGCGTCGGCTGAAAGGTAGACTGCATTAAGTGAGTGTGTGTGTTGTGGGGGGGTATGTTTACATGGAAGTTACCATGCTGCATTAGCTCTATGTATAATGGATGAGGAGGGTTTCAAACGACACGAGCACAAATTGGTGCGAATAAGGTTGTTGTGAAATGCAGGAATCTGCCTGCACAAGCTTTGAACAGGATTTTTTTTTATGTAAAAAAAAATAAAATAAAAAGACTTTCAAAACAGAGATGGACTCACCTCATAGTGAGCGGTGCGCTGGGACTCAGAGATGAGCTGGGCATTGCAGATGTTACAGTAGCTTTCGGTGAACAAGCCTCCATCCACCACGCCTGCAGACTTCATCTTCATCTGGGACTAAACAAACAGACACAAATGTCATTTGAATGCAAAGGGAAGTGGAATTACAGTGAACCTTTCAGTTTGTGTGAATGGTGGATGCACATCCAAACTTCACTTAGAAATAGGTTTGCTCCACCCCCCCCCCCACCCGAATGACAGATTTGAGATGACAGCTTAGCCCAAAATATGTTGATCCCGTCTGTCAGAACATCCTCTCATGGATGATTTTGGATGCAGAGTTGGATGGCCTCAGGCTCACACTTCAGTTTCTGTATTTTACCATAAACTATTTTCATCTTTTCTGTTGTCATTTCAACACACTCTACTGGTGAAATGCAGCATAAGTTGAGTTACCATAGAACTAACTTTCCATCTTTTCTAAACAGAGAGTTTATTCTGCATCAATCTACAACTTCAGTGTTTGTAAAAATGATTCCACGTCAATATTTTTTAAAGAATAGGAATGACACATTTGCTAAAACAGCTGTAATAATTTGAATAAAACACAACATTTATGTCAAACTTCTGCTTTAGCATCTATGCAAACTAAGCTGGAATAAATACTAGGATAATGCCTGACGAGGTGTGCATTATCATAAATTAATGGACGACGTAGAGGCATGAACGGTTGCTTCTTAAAGGGCACTCTCCAACCTATAACATGGTCATTTACAAAATAAATACATATTAAACAACTATTAGTACTTCAATATTTTTATTTTACAAGTTTAAATTCACAAAAAAGGACTATTTTAAACACAGTGCAACAAGTATTCACCCTATAACAAGCATTAAGGCAAGCAAGAATGAAAGATGGACAACTTACTATTTAAAATTCAAGGCAACATCATCAATTGATTGCAATATTTGAAAGAGATACTGGCGGGTTCATCATAAAACGATTTGAAAGACAAAGATTTTTTTCAGCTGCATGGTGGAACAGCAGTTAGCAGTCTGTAATACAAGCAAGTTCCGTTTGGGGGACATGAAACAAAACAAAATCTCCAATGGGGGACCTTTCTGTGTGGAGTTTGCATGTTCTCCCTGTGCATGTGAGGGTTTTCTCCAGGGATTCCATCTTCCTCCCACCGTCCCAAAAAATGCTTCATAGGTTTGTTTACACTAAATTGCCCCAAGTTGTGTATATGAGTGTGTATGTGTGATTGTGACAGACTGGCGGCCTGTCCAGGGTGTAACCCTATGAGTACCGGTTTAGGCTCCGGCATCCCCGTGACCCCGAAAGGGACAAAACGGCTTCAGAAGATGGATGGGTGGAAGATTTTTTTCTATACACAATTGTGGTCTAACGTGATGTCCACGTTTGTGTCCCTTCTGGTATTTAGGCCAGCTTCAACAGCTTCTTCACTGACACAGAAGAAAAAAAAAGAACTGAAATTGTAACCAAAACTACCTCAAATAAATGTTCAACGTGTCTTTTTGCAATTGGTTAACATGCGATATTCAATCTCTACTACCTGCTCTTGTACTACTTCCAGCCTTCCAGTGAACCTGCACCTTTTTGTACTTTTTTGTCATTCTACTTTATTTTTTCTGGTGTACATACTTCACGATCTCTATACTGTTATTCAAACTAGTACAGAAATTTCTATTCTTCCCTTAAACTAAACTGTGACTGTGAGAGCTTTGCACAAGATTGTGTCTCAATGTAAGTTGATGCATACATGGCAACTAAAACCTTGAACCTTGAACATAATAGCACACCATTCATACCATTTTACCTGAACTTCCTTTATAGGTGTACATTATCATTTTTTAGCCAATCAGAATCGAGTATTCACCCAGACCGTGGTATAATGTAAAGTAACCACACTGGCTTGTAACAATCTTTGTAGCCAAAACCTATATTTGGCTGATTTGTTACTTTCATTGTGACTAGTAAGCTGTATGAATCTCATGTCTGCATCAGTCTTCTGTCTAGTGCTGCCACAAAAAAGATTATTTTAATAGTCGACTAATCACTGATTATTTTTTCCGATTAGTCGACTAATCGGGCCATGCACAAAGTGGATGTAAAGCACACATCTTAACCATAATTAGCTTTAAACTAGCTAAAAATTAAATGTGTAGCATTTCCTGCGATAATGCTACTGTGAATGCTTAAGCTGAATTTTGCAAATGAAGATGTGGAAGTTGATAGCTGAAACTGCTGAAGCTGATAGCTAGCTAAAATATTAGTTAAATGTCAAAGTAACCAAAAAAACTGAAAATAACATAGGTTAGCCAAAACAGCTAGCCTGTAGCTTAAAAAATAGGCAAACTGCAAAATACCCTAAAAAAAGCCTAAATTAGCCACAACAGCTAGCCTGTAAATATTACCCAAATTCCAAAATAGCCTAAAAACAAAAAAAAAGCCTAAATTAGCGAAAAAAGCTAGCATGCAGGTGAAATGTTAGTTAAACTCCAAAATAGCCTAAAAACAAAACAAAACAATCCAAAATTAGCCAAAGTAGAGCTAGCATGTAGCTGAAATATTAGCTAAACCCCAAAATAGCCTAAAAACAAAAACAAAAAAATCCTAATTTAGCCAAAACAGCTAGCATGTAGGTGAAATTTTAGCTAAACTCCAACATAGTCTTAAAGAACCTTAATAAATGCCAAAATAGTCCAAGAAGCTAGCATAATGCTGTTATAACTTTCAACTTTACTACACTCTGACTCAATTTAATATAAAGTAACGACTATTGACTGTTAAATTAGTTGTTCACTATTTTAACAGTCGATTGGTCGTCTATTAGTCAACTAATCGTGGCAGCACTACTTCTGTCTGCAGCTTAGAAAGTCAATATATGTAAGTTTACTGATGAAAATCTGTCTTCACACCACACTGAGAAGACAATGGAGACCACATGGAACTGAAGTATTTTCTTTTTTTGCCTTTATTGCAGATACTAGAAAATAGAAAATGGTTTAATGATGAGCTCCTGGGTCTTGTATTCAATTTTCTCTTCTTTTCATTCCGTGCATGCTGTAGGCAGTCCTGCGACTACGCTGGGGTAAGTGGACGATCTTCAGGGAACGGTTCAGGAACCATTAAACAGCATTAGACCCGTTCAGTGAGGCAGCGGCAGGGCGGACTGTTTGCAAGGACAAGGATTTTCATAGCCCAAGGTCTAAATACTGCAGAGGTCAGCTTTAACTTTGAAGGAAGGAGCCCTTTTGACCGCTGTGTTATAGTAAGAATCACAGCTTTATGGGATCAGACAAAATAAAAAGACTTGATGTGTCAGCAAGGACAAAGTGGGATAAGATCTCCTTTTCTTGTTCACAGTTCTCACATTTAGCCGATTCATTTGGTCTGTTCATTTATGCACACAAGCATCACATCACAGCAGGGATAATTACAACTGTCTGATCATGTTTTTGGTATAGATCCACTTCCTTTTTTGTCTAATGAATCTCACAAACGCAGATAAATGCAGATCAGTATTTTAAAGAAATCCTTATATCAAAAAGAGCAGACTTCTCGTGCATCTATTTAAAAAGAAAAGTTGGAAACTTGTTTGGTGTAAAAATCCGGCAGTATTATTATCTTAACAATGTGAGGTGTCGCATCAGGCACAGTGAGAGAGACGCTTTATGGAAAAACCGCCACATTAAATTTGTCTGAAAATCTGCAGCATGTCAAGAATTTTTGTGGCAAAAAAAAAGACTGCGGAGGCCAGCCAGGCAGAAGAGAGCCTATCTTTAAATCTTCACGCTAATTAAAACTGAGCGCGACGGTGGAAATATCCATATCTTCCTAATATTTCAATTAACTCAGATTATTACATGCAAGATGGGAGATGCGGAGTAATTAATAGAAGCAATCTGTTGGTGAGATTAATGGAACGGCATGGCCAACGAAGCGGATGATGGAGAGGCAGATAAACATGAAAGAGGAAAGAAAAACACAAAGACTGAGGAGGAAGAAAGATCATGAAACAGATCTGTAAAGTATGTCATGATTTATAGGTTCTTGTTACGGAGGGGTTTATGATCAAGACAAAAAATGGGAAACTTTCAGGACAGAATGCAGTCAAGAAGCTGATGAAATTACTTTAGTGTTTTTAGTGTATATAACTTGTTTTAGCCTTTAGTACTAGAAACCACTGAAAAGATGATAATTATTGATTTTGATAACAGCTTATAAACTTCTAAGTGAACACAATTCTAATTTAATAGAAAATTTGACATCATCCCTTCAAAATAAAAGTAGATGTATGAGCAATATCTTATCAATCTATCCATTCATCAATTTTCTGAGGCAACCCAGCTACTCATGGGTGAAGGTGGGGTTCACTCTGGACAGGGTTGCCACTCTGTTGCCACATAGTCTCATATGCACACCTTTTTACAATTTAGAATCATCAATTAATCTGTAAAGTTTGCTTTTGGACTGAGGTGTCCCAGCCAAGATTCAAACCAGGGCTTTTTCTTACAGTGAGGCTACCTTCCATGCATGTTTTTGGGTTACATGGAGCCTTTACAGGCAACAGAATTGATACAATTATTATCGAACACCTGCTCACCTATTGGAAGGAGGGCAGAAGAGCTTAGGTCGTTTTTTTTTTTTTTACTTCAACTGTGAAGCAGCTGGATCCATTCACCCATATTAAAGATTAAATCCAGAAGAAAACCAGACAGATTTCAGCGTGTCCTTGATGTCGGTCAAAGTGGGGCGTCATGCGTAAATAAGAACCCATTCGCTCCTCAGACCTGTTTCTATCCATATATACTGCAAATATCTGCTTGTGCTTTAAAATAACCCATATATATATATATATATATATATATATATATATATATATAATGTGTTTTTACAAGGACATTGATGGTAAATGGTGTAAACTTGTATAGTGCTTTTCTACTTTTCTCGAAAGCCTAAAGTGTTTTACAATCACAGACCCATTCACCCAGTCACACACACTCTGCTGCTAAACACTGGCACCAACCTTCCATCAGAGACAATGTGGGGTTCAGTGTCTTTCCCAATGACACTTCAACATATGGGCCCACAAGGTGGAAATTGAACCTGCAATCTTCTGATTAGAGATTGACCGTCCTATCGGAGGACCACGGACGCCACCTGATTGTTTGCTAATTTAATCACTAAAATGAGTGACGTAGCCATGTCAGGATTTTGTCATAACCCCAGGAAATTTAAAGACACACATAAATGAAAATTGTTTTTTATTTTTTAAACATGTTCTTAATAGTAATAATAATGGATTAGATTTATCTGCAATTTTCCAGATCCTCAAAGTGCTTACAAGGTATATCCATTATTCATTCACTCCTCATTCATACTTGGTGATTGTATGGTGATTGTAAGGTACTGATGCAGCCACAGCCGACCTTCTCAACCACCTGAGCAACTGCTGCCCATCTTATAGCATTTTCTTATGACTAAGGACACAAAAAATCAATTTCTTTATTAAAATCATAGTAAATCCTGAAAAAAAATGCAGTTTGTAATGTAAAATCTACAATTGGTGGGCCAAAAGCTCGCTGCTAAACTTCACTCTGATGCATCTATTGTGGACGACGAGATCCATGAATGTCTTTGTTTTCCTAATCCGAGCTAGCATCAGAACTTAACGTCTGGATAGCTCCAATATTGCTCTCCATTTTTGTTGCACCGGTAAAGTTAGCTTGGGTTTGTGAGGGGCTGTATGCTAGCAAGAATGAGTCTAAACAAAGGGATGATGGGAAATGGGGTTGGGCTCATTCTGCAAAATATTCCAACACACACATTACTGCAGAAATGTCCAATAAAACAACATAGATTTTTTTTTCTATTTAGGCTAAAAACAGCATAATCATAATTAAAAGACTACTTGGAACACTTAAAAAAAGATCAAAAGACAATTTAAATAAGTAAATTATAATGTATTTCTTAATTTTAGATTATTCTGGTTGATATCAAAGCTTCACTCTAACATGTTGTTCTCATTTCTGCCTCACACAAAATGATTTAACCTTTTCTCCTAATATTGTTGTGTGTTCATCTCCCAACTAGTCAACAGCACATTGGGATCTGACAAAATCTTGACATCCATTAAAACAAGTTTACTAGAAATATTACTAATCAGTAAATTGCACATTTGTGGGTCCTTCTACTCTGTGTCCAGCTTTCTGTCAGACTCCAAGCTGCATTTGTTTGCATGCATTTTAAGAACGAGTAATAAGAAGGAAAGGCAGAAAACCAAAATGCTGTCAGTAGGAGTGGATGTGGGCAGCTGAGGTGGGAATGAAGTGAGTGAAAGTGGTGGACTGAGGACACAACCTGCACAGACATATTTTGCATACATTTATTAAAGGTTTAAACACAATGATAAAAGCATTGTAATGCATGATCCTAAATGCTCAGTCGTAACCTAACAGTGTTCACAAGCTCAGATTAGATTTGTTGTTTTTTGATGAATTCAATTAAAAAAAAGCATTTTTTTCGTGTATTATTCCATAGAACGATCTCTTAATGATTTATGCAACATTGCCTGAAACCAAAAAAATACATATTATTATTGACACTGCACATTAATGTTCTTCTATCATTTTAAAGCAAAGCTTTATTGGTAAAATGCACAAAAAGTAAAGTCTGCAAAAATAAAGAATACGCCTCACCTATTACAAAGGTAGACATAAAATACTCAAAGCTCACATTTTATGATTCTTCTATCTGATTTTAATAAACTCCTATACAGATTTAGGAAGTATTAACCTCCGCCTGACAGCCTCTGACCTGTGTAATGAGCCCCTGGAGGGAATAACAAGCATGGGGTTGTGGGGTTAATGATGGAAAGCCTGATACAAGGATGACCTTAGAAGTGTAGCTTTGATGCTATGCATACCATTTTACCTCTCTTTTGCTACTGGTGAGGTTATTTTTCTGTAAAGCAAGCGGAAAGATCTAAAAGTGAGGAGACGTAAACATCAAATGTGTTTCCTCATTCGTATCAACCAGTTGAACCAAAGTTTAGATCCAAAAGCCAAAACTGATCTTAAGGGTATGTAGTAATGTTGAGACAAAATAGAAGTCTATTTAAAATGTTTAAATTGAAGGTTAATCAGTTTCCCATTGTGTCAATTTCCTGCCAGCCTGAGGTACTTGAGGTTTTTTAAAAGGTTTCTGCAGCTGAGCAAAGCGGAGCAGATGGTTTCTTCCAGGACACTTCTGGGATGCACCACGCGGCTCCTGTTGAGATCACTCTAATTGAGTAGAATGGGTGGTCTGGAGCGGCTAATCTGTGGCTCTTCTGGGTCTGCTTAGAGGTGGAGTCGCTTTAGACTAAAAGCAAAATACAATAACTCATAAGGACGCAATCTTTTACATCTAAGCGTCTTTTATCTTCTGCTGCTTTTCTCTCCCAGTGGTTTGAAAATGGCCTTTGAGGCAAAGATAATTCCCACAATTTTAGTTACACAGATATTTTATAGCAGCCAACCCCACTGTTTGCATCAGACAGTAAGTAACCCATTAGAGCTGTGTAATAGTGCATATTTCTCCACAAGACTCAGCCATTTATTTCATAATAAAAGTATTTTTTTATTTACTGTTTCTGGATGTAGCAGAGAAGCAGTGAAAAAAATAATACACTATTCAGATGAGTTCAGAGAAAGTTAGGCCACACTTATTCATCAATGTTACGGTTGTTGTTGTGCAGAATATATTTATTATACTTCTTTTTCTATTTTTTGCTAATGCAGGAAAAACATTTTTATATTTAACGTCTTTTTTGGTCTTTATTTTACTGGAGTTGAATGAATCTCTTGTTTTGCACTGTATGAGAACCAGCACTTACAGCACTAGCGACATCACTAGAGGGGTGTTTGCTACAGGTATTACAGGTTTCAGACACTCAAAGCCAAATCTGTTAACATTTAAACCATTTTTTAAAAATGCAATATAATCTTTATTAAGATCTAAAGTATTTACCCAATTTGAGGGGAATTTTCCATTATGCAAATGCAACTCCTTCATCATAGAAATGATTGCACATTTAATTACCCGTTTTCATTTGTTGTTTTTTCTTGTTGTTTAAAAAAAAAAAAAAAAAAAAGTATAAGCGCCACCATAAACAAATGAAGTAATATTACAAATTTTTTTCTGGGACAATTAGGGCTTTAAATCTTGTAAATTACAAGACTAAAAGTCGTAAATTTAAGAGAAAAAAGGGGATAAATTAAGCCTGTAACTTTAAAAGTCATAAACAACTTGTTTCTCGTAATTTAACAGTTACAACTTTTTTCTTGTAAATTTTCTTCATAATTAAAAAAAAAAACGTGTTTGTAAACCGGCCCTAATACTCCGTCATAGGTTTTATACCATTAAACTTGTAAAATTATACAGTATCTAAGGCAAAACACATTAGGGAGGGGCTAATGTGTTTTGTTGATCTGCAATGCTTCATTTTTAGTGTCTGGTCATGCATTTTACACATTTTCTACAATTATTTCAAACTAAATAAAAATTTTCTTTTCACGTCTTGATTTATATGTTCATATTTTGGAAAAGGTGGACTTCAACAGTCTTTCAAGTTTAAAGTCTTTGATCTGAGCAGACAACCCTTCCTTTTTCTGTTTTCTAGTATTTTTAGGCATAAAAAAATATGTTTTTATTCCTAAACATGTATTTTTTTTCTTTGAAAATGTAGGAACTTCTGCATTTGTAAATGTGAAACTATGACAGGATATATAATTTAAACAAAGAAGCTTTTTTTAATAATTCTTGGCAACATTTCTGATCACTTTTCCTGCATTACTGCATAATTTAAAAGTTATAACAGCATTTTTTAACAGGGTTTCTCTGCATTTAAGAATGCAAGATTTAAACCATTTTATTGCAGATACAATTTAAATTTCAAACCTAAGACGTTGAATCAAAAAATACTTTTTTTAGTTTATTAGCAAGTGTACTAAATGAAAATGTATTATTTTTAGGTATTTAGATTTATATTTATTCTTTCAGGTGTCAATTTATTCATAGTGCAGCTCACTCTGCTTGATTCTACGCACAGAGAGCACGTTGAATGCAGACATAAGGCTTTTTTTTTTTTTTTTTTTTAAATAATTTACTTCTACAAGTATTCATTGTTTGTGGAGTCACGTCTGTGTGTGTTAATGGAGGGAGGTGGGTGGGTAAATTGCAATGCGCTTCAAACTGTGCAAGTATGAGAAGTCCTCTTTCATAAATAAAGTTTGATTGATTGATATTTTAAGTTTACATCATACTTTTAATAAACTACATATTTTTTTTAAATTACAATAACTGAACAGACTTAGTCTCTGCTGTAACTCTGCACAATGTTTATTTTTTTGACATGAATGAGTAAGAGTCTTTGCCTCAGTATTTCCTATCGGTGTGTAACCTTACATACCCTTTATATTAAAACATCTGCAACTTTGAGCTTGGCAGTCGTTGCCATGACAACAAACTTGCCAAGTCAGAAGTGAGATCTAACACTATGATCAGATTTGTGCATGCACATAAAAATAACTGCACTCTGCTTTGGTATTTAGTGAAAAGCATCTCTTTTTATTTCTACGCCATAGTTTAAGAGATTCATGTTCATCACTGGATAAAAGCTGTGTCTGTACACGTCTGTCGAGAATAGCAAAAATAGTTTTTCAAATGACCACAGACTCAAGCTATGTCCAAATCCCCTCCTTACTCCTTAACTAACTCCGCCCCCTTTACATCCTCCATCTTTTTATCCACTCTTTTACACACAACCCAAACCTAACATTAGCAGTGCAGCAAAATTGACGAAGTCAGACGAGGAAAACAAAGATGTACACGGATCTAGTCATCTATAAGAAAATGCTTTGGAATGGAGCGAAACATGGAGCTTTTGCACCACTGTCTGCTCCTGATTCACAACAATTTGAACAAAGAGCTAAATGTCCTCCATTATGAGAATAATGTCACAAGAACCGGTCAAAAAATGGCAAAAAAAAATACACTATATTTAGAGTGGGTCTTTAAACTACAAATGTCAAAAATTTCCTGAAGTAACAAGAATATTAACTTTTTACAAAGATTATTTATAAACCCTCTGTCTCTGCAGATGCATATATAGATGACTTATTAAAAAAAAAAACTAAAACATTTTTTTCAATTAAAAATTGATCTTGTGAACATCAATCTAAACAGTTTTTTTTGGAAAGACTTCTGGAAAATATCAAGGTGTCACAAACGGGCATACAGCTGGTTACAGTTCAGCATGTTTATTAACTCGACAGGATAACAAGTGTCGAGTCCATAAAGATAAATCAGGGTCAGGCAGTGGTCAAACACGAGTATGGGAGCATCAGAGATCAGATGTTGGGTAGAAACGCTCAGTAATGCAGGTAGGGTGGTACTAACAATACTTCGCACTGAGTGAGGCTCTGTTGGCAAATGAGAGTCAGGTGAGCAGCATCCAGGAACTGGGCGCTGGGGTTGCTGGGAGATGTAGTGTGTTTAGTACTCTGGAGACGGCTCAGAGATAGAGTTCTGACTCTAGGGCTGCGTATTGGTTATATTTTCTACAAATGATTCGATCAATTCGATTCAGATTTTTTCGATTCTTCAATTCAATTAAATTTTTAATTTTACAAATTCATATACATTTCTTAAAAAAACACATTATTAATCTACTGTATAATTTCAATATATTTTATTAGTCTGATATAGTTCCCATATTGTAAAATGTATGAGTGAAATAATGAGTTTGTTAATAGCATACATTGTTACATGGATTCTCAAAAGAAGTTCTAACAAAAAAGGTTCAGAACATTAACATTGTAGACAGTTTCAGTATGGCCACTAGAAGGCAACCCTGCTATACAAGTACACTTTATTCAAGAAGAAGATGGCAGTTTAAGCAAAAAACAATGTTTTAGACCACAAATAGTTACTTTAAAAACACTTTTTTAAGGTAAAAGACTTTGGAAAACTAATGCCTATGAGTAAATAAGAATGTTTTAATTTACTCCGCAACGTATTTTTTAGTGGACCGAGTGTTAGCATTAGCCGTCCTATGGGAAATTCTATTAAACGTTAGCATCAAGCTAGCGGACTTTAGCCTTATGTGCTAAATCGATTCATATATTTTGTGAATCGATTATTGATCTATTAAGCTTAAGCTCAATATTTTCAACCCAGCCCTACTCTGACTCCTGACAATCGGATTTTGGAAATGTAGATTTGGACAGACATAAAACTGCACTAGTAGTGAGTATTTAAGGATTTCAAACCTAACCCTAGTACAGGTACTTTACGTCACTAGCTATAACAAGAAAACGATTTTATACCAAGATATGTCTCCTTCCTTTTTTGATGCTGCCAAATATCTAGTTTAAATATGAAATTCTACAAATATGTACATTTCATAGCTCTTTGTTGAAGCACTGAACACTAAAAAAAATACCTCAAGTAAAAAAAATGAAATGAAAACCAAAAATAAAACAAAGTGATAAGAAAAACTATGCTGCTGTTCCAAAATTGCAATCAATAGCAATCTATTTTTTTTCCTCTCCCTTTCTTTCCATTCTCAAACAGAGGATTTCTTGAAAGCCAGTCTGTCAGTTTTTTTGCATCGACCTGCAATCAAGCAGCAGGACAAACAAACAAAGCGAGCGCATACCTCCGAGTGTTTGTTACTGGCCAGCACACATGAAAACTGTCTTTATCCAGTGAATTCATGCTGTCAGTCAGGCTAGTGAGGCATTCTGCTTGCTCTCCTTTTAGCTTGTTGATGCCGCTGACAGACAAAAAGCTGGCTTTGAGGGCAGACACACTCAATGGATCTGTGTGGCATGAATGGATAAATGCTTCAGTAGCACTTAAGTGCTGCTCACGTCTCTCGCTTTAATAGGGAATCAGCAGAGAGGCCAAAGCAGCTTGTAAAACATACAGTTACCTATCACCCCAAATTTATCTCATTTATTTATATTTTATAACCTCTCCGCATTTATGAGACCTCTGTATTCATGAGAGCTCTTTGGTAGTTTTGTTCCAAATAATCTGACTCTGTGGGCCATTAGTTGTTAATGGTATTAATAAAAGATGTACCGCTTTGGGCTACAATATGGACTTATTAGAGGGTGAAAGAAGACTATTATCCCTGGCAAAGTTAAGCTCTCCCAGTTTAGCCAAGCAGATCTCCGCCTTCCTGTGTCTTTCAGTGGCAGACTCCAAGGCAAACTAAGTTAATGACCGGAGACAAAAGGCAGCCCAAAAGTTTTAATGGCGGCTGTTATGTTACTGTAACATATGGAGAATGCTGTACTGAACTGCATAAACTATTGTGAACTTTCTGTTCCATTAGTAACTACAGTAATTGCATTGTTTTTGCACCAAGATAATTTTAGCCTAATGTTGTTCTGCGCGACTTGCAGGCCTTGTGTTTCTGGTCACAGTTTACCAACTAAAAATAATGAAACATCAACTGAAATAGTTTGCGTAATGTGCACACACAAACACTCAGAAACTGCAGTGAGGTCAAATCTGTTTGGATCATTCCACAAGAAAATATCAATTTATATGATGAGCAACTAATACTGCTTGTCAACATTTTACAAGAGGACCTGGCTAGACGTCCAGAACTAGAAGTCCTCGACCAGAAGCGGAAGTATCCCCATATTATGGAGAGAAATTAGACTATTTCGATTCTTGATTTGAACTTGTGTCTGCATGGTTGTGCGTGACTTTGGATTTTTATGTGCGTTATACTTGATTTGTATAAGGTGTATATGCTGCAAAAGGGGACGGGGTGATGCATCATGGAGCGATGAGTTCTGGGAAGCTTAAAAAAAATGATTGCAGCACCTCATCCCCTCATACAGCGAATGCACGTAGCAGCCATAGCAATATTTAGATATTTAAACCTTTTTATATTAATATCTGTTTAAGAAAGTGGGGATATGTCAAATTTTACCCAGATATTATTTACAATCTAAGTTAGCTGATGAGAAAACTCTGATGACCCAGCATTCTAGCAGCATTTAAATCAGGGGTCTCAAACTCAAATCAGCCGGGGGCCACTACAGGCGGCGTCTAAGTGAGGCCGGGCCGCATCAGGATTTTCTCAAGAAAATCGCTAAGAAAACATTCCAATGTTCTTAAATATCTTTATTTTTAACACAAAATAATGAAAAAATAATGAACGACGTGTATAGATCTTTGTCCGTGCTGATTTATATATATAAAAAAATAAGGGTAGGTAATGTCCGTTTCTGAAATAGTTTATATTGAAGATTAAATTTAAGATATATTGCTAGGGGGTAGGATTAAAAAAAGGTTTTTAAACTTCTTCCTACTCCATTTCAACTACATAATTGAGGTGTAATATTTTTACATATAATATACGTAGAATTTTCTGTTGTTGTTTTCTTGTTTTTTACCATGCATTAAAAGATGAATAAAAAAACAAGTAAATTAGTAATAAATAAATAAAATAATAATAAAGACCATACAACATATATAGACAACTAAAGAAACCACATATTGACTGACTGCAGAAAACTCCTTATTTGTGTTCAGTTTCAAATGTCTGTATTAATTAACAGATCCTCCATCAGAGTTAGAGAAGCCTCGGTAACGAGAAATTCTTTGAAGGATTTCATTTTATGTAGATTTTTGTAGAACTCTCCTCACAATAAGTAAATCTGACCTACAGTGGGGGACAAAAGTGTTGGTATTCCTCAGTTATAGAAGGACAAACCCACAATTCTCACTGAAATCCCTTGAAACTTACAAAAGTAACAATAA
>NC_050526.1:22058906-22086088 GCF_002922805.2 Oryzias melastigma
TATATATATATATATATATATATATATATATATATATATATATATATATATATATATAAATCGCATTGACAGTCTTAATTAACCACCATGGCGTGTTCCAATAGTCCTAAACATAGTGCCAGTCAAACCTTCAAGCTTTTTCAATACTGATGTTACATGACAGACTTAATAAATATGCACAATGTGGTTAAATGCTAAAGTATTTATTTTTCTTTTTTACTTAAGATGTGCCTCTGGTGAACAGGTTGTCTTTTTACTATTTGATTTGACTTCATTTTATTGGACATATTGATTGTTTTTGCAAAGAAGATGCATTTTAAGCGATGACATTTAGCAGTGATATCCCCCTCAGTGAGTCCTGCCTCCTCCTTCACATGCATGTGAGGATTTGAAGTTAAATTCTTAAGACGGAAACTCAGTGTTTGTTCTTTCCCCTTGTATACGTCCACCTGAAGTTTTGATGAATTGTGGCACAAAGATCTGTACAGGCAATATGCAAACTAAACTAATGACAACAGAAGAATATGTTTTTGATATGCATGAGCTCACATCACACACACTTGCAGATATGATCTAAATAGGGAAAAACCTCGGTCTATATTTAATACCTGCGTGAAGTGAAAACCGGCGCCTCTTCTGCCTGAATTATTCCATTTGTCAGTGTCATAGAAATTTGTCAAAGCAAACAAACAGCTTATGCTGTCAAATTAAGGTGAGGAGAAGTTGTTCTACGTTAGAGGAGCATTGTTTTTTTTTTTTCTTCTCTAATTTTCTAAAGGATCAGGCTCTCTTCTCTCTATTCCATCTAATCTGGCAGAAGGCCAGGTTTCCAGCGTGGTGATGAAGCAGGAGAAAATTGATTTCCAAGGAGCTCTGCCTGCTGCGCTCGGATATCAAATATGCAACGGGCTGTTAGCCCAACAATGACATTACCATAAGACGAAAATGTCAACATATGAATTAAGAGCGTCTTGTCCTGCTGATAAACACTTGCAATTACAAAAAAATAAATAAAAAATAAAATAAACTAACATTTATTTCATATATATCACCAACACACATAATTATGTCAAATGTAGTTGTTGAAAACAATAAATAACGAAGAAATAATTAAATAAGGCTGACTGCAGTGAGAAGCTCTTAATGTCTCGATCATGTAGACTTCCACTGGGAGTGTTATTAGATTAGTTATTGTGCAGTTATTAATGAATGTACGCTATAAAAAGGTCAAACGGCCCACCCACTGATGTACATGGTGTCCACACACACATTAACACAGATGCAGATACATTCTTTTGCAGAGACAGCCCACTGTGAGAGGAAAGGTCAGAGCATGCCGTGTGAGAGGAAAAATGATATTTGAAGATGATATGCTGCCTGTTGCTATGGAGCACTCCTTGAGGAGAACATTCACATGAAGTCACACCTACTCACAATGTTCTGTAAACTAATAATCACGTGTCTATCAAGCAAAAATACAAAAATGCTCAATTAATCTGTATAATCTTTAAAACAGTGGAGGGGTCAAAGAAAGTTTTCCTGCTTGCAGTGTTTCCTTGCATTACATTTTTGTGTCTTTTTTGTGTGGAAATGTTTTTTTTTAATAATAAGAAAGGAAAACTGGGACTTTTTTCAAAACAAGAGCTGCTTCTGGTTTCCTTCCTTTAGGCCTGGGTAAATTATGCCATTTGGTTAATAAGATTCTGCCTCAGAGACAGAAAAGAAGTACAGAATGAGTTAGTTTACTTCTAGATGTGTAAGACATGGGAACAGCCACACTGCATACATTATGAGTATGCTAATGAAATGGCATTACTAGTATGTAATTTAAAATAGGGAACTAAATGTACTGAAATAACCACATAAAGCTAAAAAAAATGTATTAAAAAACTTATGCGCGTGAAAAATCTAACATTTTTGCTGTTTCAGTCATATCTGATATTCATTCATTCTGGAATAGCCCACTGGTCTTCACAGAGTAGGCCTGGGTATCAATAATTTCCAGAATTGATTTACCAGAGCCTATATTGATTTAATTCAGATTTTTTTTTTTTTTTTAATCCGATTCTTTTGAACCTCTCAATTCAATCTGATTCAGTTAAATTTTGATTTAACACGGTTACATTTAGACACTTTGTATTCATATTAATCTGAAACGCTTCACATACTGCAGAATGTATTAATGAAATTATAATTTGATTGTTAATACCATACAGTGTTACATGGGTTCTCAAACGGAGAAGTTCCAACAATTGTTCTGCCTCTTCTGGAGGGCGCTTCAGTTTGGCCACTAGGTGGCGATCGCGCTACAGCATCACACTTTATTCCAGAAGAAGAAGATGTCCATTTAGTTAGCAATGTATCTTTAGGTTGACCAAGCATTAGCATTAGCCGTCCTATGGGAAATCCCGTTATACGTTAGCACATTAATATCAAGCTAGCTGACTTTAGCATTATCCGCTAGTTCAATCTCTACTTTTATGGATCGATTATTGATCTATTAAGCCTAGATCGATTCACATTTGGTTGATTAATCGATTTTATCAACTCGCACATTATATCCCATAATGCCCTGCTATGGTGGCTGTTTTTGTTCAGTTGTTCCGCTCCGAGCTCAGAGAACATTCAGACAGAGAAATCTGAGAGAGATCCGGAGCCAAGTCCAAATGGAAACGAACTGAAACCACAAAGATTGGTCCAAGAGCAGTTCCTGGTCCCAGACCAGAGTCCACTTGGGTGTATTCAAATGGTTTGATAACTTTTTGTGTGGGATGATTGATGTTTTTTATGCACAGAAACAAGGAAAATATGTCAATACGATGGAATTACTACGAGACTGTTTGTAGGCTTGAATTTGAGCTCATCGTTTAGCTGTTCAAGATTTGTAAAAACTGCAAAGTATTTTTATTATAAAATAAAAAACAACTTTTTTGCTACAAGACTCCATTTGTGTAGTTCGTCTGTGCAGAGGGAAAATGACTGCCATCTGGCCATTCTGACTCAGAACAAATTCCCATTTTTTAAAGAAAGGATCGTTTACTAAGTGAAATTTAAAAGTCATTTCAAAAGAATATCTGAACTCAGCAAGATGAAGAGAAAATAAAGTTAGACGCCAAGTTAGCAGAGAATACATTCCTTCAAGAAGAAGAGGGTATAATCCACTCCCACAATTCTTTGCAGTCCCAACATGTGAAGCAAAATATTATTTTTTTTCTTAATTAAAACTGAGAATTATCACAGAAATTAATATCAATTGATAAATATCTTTTTTAAGCTTTAAATTAGTGTTTAATCAACAGTGCTGTGATGCTTTTACCATCTTGTAAATTTCCATTTATTCTCTTGAATGGAATTTTTCCATTTCCTCTGAATTTCTTGTGTCTCCTGTCCTTTGATGGTGTTTTCCAATGGGGTCAAGGAGAAGAAAATGGGAAAAGCAGATAGGAGCCATTCTTTATCATGTTGATTCATGATAATTGGCTTTTCTTGCAAAGCTTTATGTAAACACAGAGGAACTTTGGTTTTGTGCAAATGATAATGTTTTTTGTCACACCTAACCTGAGGTTTTGAGGGCACAAATCTTTGGTTTAAAGTACAGAATAGTATTAGAATGAATACCATCGGATTTAAAAACTTTATGATAAGGATTACTGTGCAAATAACCTTGAAGGATCAGTTGTTTCTCACAAAAAAGGGGAAAAACTTGAATAACAGAGAAAAATACTCTTAAGAAAATTAACCTTTTGAACAAGATAAGGGAAAACGTAAAACATATGTTAAAATAATGTGTAAAAACAAATCCATACAATTTCAAATCCAAAAGATTCACAAATTCTTAAAGGGATAATTTGGCCAACAATTAAATTTACTTTCTTTATTGTTAAAAGGGGTTTAGAAAATATATGGTTTAAGTTCTAGTAATTTTCATTTATAATGTGTTGCTTGGTATGATTGAAGTCTGCATGCGTTACGTATAATTATGAAAAAATTCAAACCACTTAATAAAAGCCATATCAATTAAAAAAAAGGGAGATATATAAAAAATAAGAACACATCATCACAAAATGCTTTTGCTTAGCCTGTTTATTACACAACATACTACTAGCTTATTGGTTCTTTAACAGGCTTCTGATCAGTTAAATCTCCCCATGGTTCAAGAAGCATGTTTTTGTCAAGGAAAATCACCTTTATTTTATGTAAAGTCTGAAACAATCCATCATTAACTTTTGACAAAAAAAAAATATCTTCAAATAAATGTGTATCTAGGAAAAATAAACTGCATCCACTGCTATGTATCCTTTGGGAACCAGAAACAGCTCATCAATCGTTAGCATCCAAAAACAGAATTTTGAGCATTTCTTATATGTTCATTAACACTTTCACACAGGAAACTTCCCCCTGCTACCATTCCAGATTTCTGCCTGTCAAAATCTATGTACCTGGGCTGTCACAGACAGAGACGTTCCTCTAAGTAAAAAAAAAATAAAAATAAAAGATAGTGAACTTTGACAAACAGTAATTATATGTAACTATTTGTGTGTTTTAATTGTTTTCTACTCAGAATGGTGACAGGGTTTGTGCACATTTCAGACAAGTGTTCAGTATAAAAAAACACTATAAGAACTAAAACATAAAACAACTTTAAAAATATACGCTAAAGCTCTCAAAAATGTATTTTTCATTCAGATTCCATAGTTAAAATGTTATTTTTATAATTGAATATTGACTTCAAAAGCACTGGTGAATTTCTGTGAGATTTGTTTCACCCATAAAATAAAAACAAGTTAACTGTTGCTCTTACTGGGAATGAAATGCTTTTCTGTTCATTTGCAAACTGCCTGGCTTACTGCTGCAGAAGCCTCAAGTACAGTTATAAAAGTCAGCATGAAGAGACTTGATCACATTACAGGACTGACGACCACTCATGCTGACTAGCGATCAATGACCATGTGAAAACAGGGCGAGAAGATCCATTGATGCTGGAAAAACTGAATGGTTTCATTAAAGAAGAAAATGCAGTTTTTCAAGAAAAAAGATTGATCAAGTCTCAGGCGTGAAATGAAAACTATACAATAAATCTAATTGTGTGATGATCAATATGTCAGAATGACAGATTCTTTGTAGAATCCTGCCGAATACAGAACTGCATTTAAGTGTGTGTTGGTGTGTCGGTCGTGCTGACAGGCAGGGAAGGGTTTTGTGCAGACCTTAAGCTGGAATCATCCTGTAGCAGCAGACACACAGATGAGGCTGACCAACTTTACTCCCAAACTGATTGACACCAGCAGGAGAAAGCTCTGATGGGTGTCACGGTAACTGGATGCTTCTGAATGAAAATTTTTATTATAATTGGCATGCTTCTCATATTAGACTGAGATAAACAGGGAGCCTGTTCGGGATGAAACCTGGATTTCAGCACATGGCAGCTGGGACAGGCTCCCGCCTAAACCCTAGCATCATAAAGCAGGTATGACGGATGGACGTGTGCCCATCATTTTCAGAGCAATTTATGGATCTGGTAAATATAGGACAGTCTGCCATGAAGACATATTTTCCCATCCTTTTTATCTGAAGTGTAGTGTTTCCATTGGGATAAAACAACATTTTATGTGGATTAGTGAAGAAAATGACTGTTTAAAGGGTTATCATTTCATTTACACATGCATAATCTTTAAAAAAAATGAAAGATTAAACAACATATTAGCTGTTTAATTAAACTTGTTTGTTTTAATATTTGTAAAACTAGTTTAAAATGTGAATATTGTGGTAATTTTAGGAGTTTTTACCACTCCCCAGCATCCAAACTATAAGAAAACCAGCAAAGTGTTGAATCCTGCACAGACAACTTAACTAAGGCACACATTTCATAACAAATTACAAACCAAAAAAGTTATTGGAGTCAGCTGCTTCTCTCTGGAAGCCCGTTTTAAGGCGGGAATAAATAACCCACTTTCAACAAGGTCAGTAACTGAATCAAAGTCAGCGTTTGTGAGTCCATCACTCACCTTTCGAAGAGACTCCTCTCCACGACACCAGCAACCATCCGCCAACTGCTGTCCTCAAAAATCCTCCCGCGCACCTGTTCCGTTTACAATCCCGCTATAAAGTCTGCGCGTAAAACCGCCGCTCGCTGCGTCCACCTGGCGCTGCGCTCTGCGCTGCGCTGCGCTCTGCTCCGGCGTCGATTCCTCCTCCTCCTCCTCCTCCTGCTGCTACTGCTCCTCCGCTTCGCGGCGGCGCGAAAGGGAGACGGAGCTCTCTGTTGATATGTCAGCCGCTCAACTCCGAGGGAAAGGCACCGAGGAGGGAAACCAAAGCAGACACAAAGTGAGCTATTCTAGCGTGAGGGAGGAGGGAGGGAGGGAGGAGGGGGAGAGCATCCTTCGTGGGGATGAATGAGAGAGTGTGAAAGGGGAGGAGGGGGTGGTTAGGAGTGCTCACGTGAAATAAATCTTTGAAGGACAGTTTAGACGTGAAATTAGGAATTCACTTGCAAACACCTTAAAACATCTCCACGTCATGGATCTACTGACTTGATTCGAAGCTGAAGAATCCTCAGAGTTGAAGGAGATTGTTAGTCATTTGGCTATTCTGCTTGAACTCCACAGATGGCACATCTTGTTAAAAAGGGGGAGTTCAGTTTTTAATAGGGAACCACTAAAATGTATGGCTGCAGTTCATGGAAAAAGTTCTATGACCAAAGATGGACAGAATCCTCCAGCCAATTTTACTTTTCTCATGTTTTTTGCTGTGTTGGCTTATTTTTCTTGGCATGTCACTGGTTCAATTTGGAATTGAGCTCAAACTTAAAAATCAATAGATGATGTCGGAATACTACTAGGCCCTGAGACAGACTGGCGACCTGTCCAGGGTGTACCCCGCCTTCGCCCATCAGCAGCCGGGATAGGCTTCGGCTCCCCCGCGACCCCGAAAGGGACAAAGCGGTCAAGAAGATGGATGGATGGATGGAATACTACTAATAATTTGTTAATGGGTTCATATTAGTTGCAACATAGATATCTGTGTTTTTGTTAAGTTGTGTAAAATCAAAGTAGTATAAGTCACAAGGTACTTGACCAAAAACCCAACACCTCTTTATAACTTATTAAAATACCAATCCGATCAAATTTTGATCTATTTTAAAAGCATTCCCAGTTGTCTTTTAATTGTGAAATTTTTTTTTTTTTTTTTTTAGAAAAAAAATCATTTTGACGTTAGAAATTCACCTTCAAGTTGTGGGCAAAACTGCTTGGACAGAGTAAGCCTGCCCCCATTACCCATCATTCATCTGTTTACACTGCCCCCCCCATTGGCTTACAGCCACTTGTAGCCCCAACCTAATGTTAACGTTGCAACAAAAATGATGAGCAATACTGGAGCGAATAGGCAGGCAGACAGCTGGGTCCAAGTGCAGCAGGTGCAAGGTAAGTTTATTTGTATAGCACATTTCATGTAGAGACAATTCAAAGTGATAGAGCAGAAATCAGACACAACTATAAGTCTATGAAGCTAAAGCAGGCAGAGGTCAATCACAAGCATAGAAGTTTGAGGGATCAGATTTCAGATAACGTAGTTCAATCATGGGTCGGGGCAGGCGGCATACAAATGGAGTTGGAGTAGAATCTTTGTCAGGTCAGAAGAATAACGCTCTCAAGGCAATACTTCACATTGAGTCAGCCTTTGTATGCTGCTCAGGTGGAAGATTTTCCATTGCATTCTGCCGGGAGATGTAGTGAGTCAATAGTCTGGGGATGGCTCCCGCATATGACCAGAGGGGGAGACAGAGCTCTGACTCCAAACAGAAGCTATCTAGCCTAAATAAATTTGGCGATATATCGTAATATTTCGTTTGGCGATACTTTTATCGATATGAAATGCGGACAAGATGATATTCAATTAAATATTAATGAACAAACATAGTTGCAGTGCTTAACATTGTGATCATTAAATAAAATTAATTTGACCATTTTATTACAATGAAACACGTATTCATATTCAGATTTTTCTACGTCATACTCTTAAAAAAGAAAAATTGTTCTGATACAGTCTCGGGATGTATCGTGATACGTATCTTATCGTAAGACACGTATCGGGATTTGCATTGTATCGTCAGACTCTTGTCCCTAATCTAGCCATTTTAGCCAGATGGAAGCTCAGACGAGGAAAACAAAGACGTACATAGATCTATTTGTCTGAAAGTGGATGCATCACAATCACAGCCCTCTGATTGTGGCTTCTATTTAACTGCTACAAGCTTTTTTCAATTAGATTTTTCTTCTACTCTTGATTTACAACAATTTGAATAGTCAGAAATGCAATTTTGAGCTTAATTTTCCTGTATGTGTCCTCCATAATAAGAGAAAAGCCACAAAAACATGTTAAAAATCACAAAAAATATGATTTTCTTTGGAGTGGGTCTTTAAATTGATTTGTCTGTCTACAATTTTCTTCAAATTAAACTAATCTTTCAAATTCCATCAAAGGAATTCTGTGTTTTTGTTGTTTTAGAGTCACATATCCCCAAATATAGACCATCTATTGTAGTCATGAATAATGTTTTAGTGTCTTTATTTGCAAGAAACCTTTGATATCCAAAGGATGGCTATGGAAAGTGCTATATATTGAAATAAAATCCACAAAAGTTGAGTTTAATCTAATTGTTTGAAACATTGAAATATACAGGGATGAACATAAGAAAAAAAAAAAGAAACGAAGGAGAGGCTTATTGGCTGAAGTAATTAGAATTTATAGGGTGAAAGGAAGATGGTCTCTCAAAAGACAATCCACAATATAGAGATTATTCATGGCCTGTTCCTTTACATCCCATTCAAAACACAGACACGCCGGAACAGAAATTGTTCTGTTTGAACTGACAGGCTGGGATGAACTCATAATTGTCACAAATGAGCACTTTTGTGAGATTTGCATTCAATTTGTGCCTTTGTCTTTTTTGTTTTTTTCTTCCCACTTAAGACAACAACACAAAGCCATACATCACTACAACCCTTTTCATGCCTGAATGTTTTGCACAGACGACAACAACCATAGAAAATTGCATCTTTCACCGCGGTTACCAAAGCGCGCCTAACAGATTTAGAGCTTAAGTGAAAAGAATGACATTGCCAAGCTGTTTGCAAATATTTCACTTTGTACAATAACCCTGGGTCTTTTTTTTATAATTTCTAGAATTTACTTGCATTTATTCTGGAAGAATGCATTCCCATTACACCTTTTCCAAGGATCGCTGCCTAAAGTGAAGACGCCAAACCGTTGACATGTCAGACATTTCAACCCTGGCAGACGTGCGTTGCCCATGCACACATTTCCTCACACATTGAAATGCACACAAACCCAGTGACACAATGCACATTGACATGACGAAAGAGCCAATTTATCAAACCACCCGCCAAGGCATGCCAGAGGACATTTAGTGCCAACATTCATCTGGACAAGGGAGCCAAGATGTGCCCATCTGTGGGTGCTGCACATACAAACAGGTCATAAGTCTGTTTCTTCTTCATGTAAGAGCCACTTGTGCCTTTGGCTTGATGCATCACCTGATGATTATCAGAGCTGAGATTTATCATTCTTTTAAATGTCAGGTGCTTTAAGTTTATTGGTATGTTTTTACAATCTAGGATTGACCTTCAAGTTCAAACAAATTCCGGATTAGATGGTTCTGCAGCAGATTACAGAGGTGTCCAAATGAAAAACCGTCTGTTCTCTTTATTGTGGATTTCAAAGGATTGCAGAGTGCGCGGCGGGGGTAAGAACCAAGTCGTGTTTCCTGTGTCCGCTTGCCTCCAGGCTCACGAGACAACATGATGTAAGTTTTAGCACCTGCCCAATTCGACACGGGTCCTCAGCGATTCCTCTGGAGCCCTTTAAAGCGAAATGCAACCCTGACATTTCCCAGCATCAGCGATGAAGGAGTCACACTTCTGCAGTTTTCTGTATGGATTTATTGCTGAAGTCCACCAGCTTTTCACTCAACAGATCTGTCTTGAGAAGCAGCTACATGATGAAAACCAGTGATTTATTTTTATAATTCGTGATGGATTTTTTTTTCTCTTTCAGATCCTTGAAGTTTCTTTTTCAAGCACCAGACTTCTTTTACGTCAAAATAATAAGTATTGTAAACTAATGCACATTTTCAGAGCCTAAATTGATTTGTAAACTATTATTTAGGCCAAATCAAAATTCTCCCCCTACCCCAACATTTATCTCTCCAAATGATTTATGGAAAAATAATGGCTACTACTAAACTACTAAAAACTATATAGTTCAGGACTATATAGTGCCCTGGACTTTTTCGGACACCATGCTCACTACTTTTCTATAGTTTTGGTAAACTCCAGATATGACGTCACCGATTTCACAAAGTGAAAATCAATTAAATACGAACATTTCACGACGTCTATTTCTGACTCCACTGTGTTCTGATGATGAAAATGTGGATAGTTCAAAAAAATTGTTTGATCGCAATGCATTTTGGTCTATATTTGCTAAAGTAGCGAGTGTTGATGCACACTAGTTTTTTGCAAAGACAAAAGACAATTTTGAAATTGTAGATTTGGATAGCACTACAAAATGGCAACTGCACTAAAGACTGAGTGGGGAAGGAATTCGGACATAGCCTTCATAAGCTAGCTAAATATTTAGCAAGGAGCTAAAGGGAAGGAATTTGGACATAGCCTTAGTAAGCTTGCTAAATATTTAAGGCTATGTCCAAATTCCCACTGTAATCCCTAACTACAAAAAACTATATAGTGCTGGACTATAGTGCCCTGGATTTTAAAAGCAATTTGGACACCATGCTTATTTCTTTTCTTTAGCTTTTTTAAACCTCCAGATATGATGTCAACGATGTCAAATAGTGAAATTTAATAAATACGAACATTTCACAATGTCTATTTATGAGTCCACTGTGTTCTGATGATGAAAATGTTAGTGGTTTATTAAAAAAAATACATTTTAACTGTTTTTTGCTTTTTTGGGCAATAATTGTTTGACCGTAATGCATTTTGGTCTACATTTGCTAAGGCAGTGAGCGTCAATACATGCTAGTTTTTAGCAAAGACTTCTAGTGCACTTAATTTTGGAATGATAGATTTGGACAGAACTACAAAATGACGAACTTACTACTGTATATAGTGCACTATATATTGAGTAAGGAAGGAATTCGGACATAGCCTTAGTAAGCTAGCTAAATATTCAACTATGTCTGAATTCCTTCCCTACCACTATATAGTGCACTATATAGTGAATAGGGACTGAATTTGGACATAGCCAATGTCTGAAAATTCAGACGACACTCCCACTCAATGATGTCATCAACATTCCCCGGTCATCTACGTTAGCATGTGGCTTCCAACGCTTTCTGCGCTTCAGAGGACACCCACTTGAAGAAATGTGTTTCTCCTCCGCAAAAAAAAAGCGGAACGCAGAATACCCTTGAAGTAGAGGGATGCATAACCCTTAAAATAAACTATTTTGGACACCCCTTCTCCTTTAAAATGCCCTACAATTGGAGGGGTAGGGAGAAGCTCTAGGGGTAGGAGAAGAATTTGGATTCAGTCTTAGTCTACAAAACATCCTAACTGCATTGGTTGTGCTTTATTTTTTTTTTTACTTTGAGGCGGCTGTGGGGCAGAGGTAGAGAGGTCAGCCTCTGATCAAAGAAAGCAAGTTTGGTTCCGGCTTTAACGCCTGTGTTTCGAAGTGTTCTTGGGCAAGACACATTACTCCTGCTCATTTAAGTTGGCTCTACCTTATGGATGTGACTATAAAGCACATTGGGCCTTCAGCCCTTGACACAGATTAAGGCGTTTTTCAACGGGATCTGCTTAAAATGCACCTAAAATACAGTCCGTATTCTCCCGCTTCTGGTTTATTTCTGGTCTACACATGTCTAGGAACCTTATGCAAGCATTAGTTTCTCTTCAGAGAAGGAACAACACATGGTTCATGTTACTGAACTAACTGTAAAATACAAAACAAAAATAGAGTGTCATAAAAACACCATGAAAATCATTGTCAAGCACACTAGAGTCCATTTTCCCTGAATTATGAATTGCTGTATTTTATTAGATATACAAATATATTTATTACCTACCATCGTTTTTCCAGTTTTTATCTTAAAGGCTGTTTTTACATTATGATTTTCATGTCTGACTTTTACAGATTTTAGATAATGCACTTGCAGTTTTTATAAGTGTTTAAAATCTCCATAAACTTGTCTGACATTTAGTTACTGTGGAAACAACTTTCTTCTTGGAGGTGCGTAACTCTGGCACAGCATATCCAATATCATGCATGTTTTATGCTCATATGTATGTGTTGTTTGCTGTGGTACTTGTACAGAGTTGTGTGCGAGTGCAGATGTAGTTATGCAGCTACTGGCACTGTGAGTCTGAGACAAATTTCCTTCAGGACAATAAAGTATATTTGATTTGATTTGATTTGAATCGCCATTTTCAGGCAACAATCATGGGGAAAAAAAGTAAGTTGTGAGACGATAAAAATATGTATATGCTTAATAATTAGTTTTATCACTGAATAGTAAAGTACCTATGATGAATATTGATAAGATATGTTACAATTTGGGTTTGATGAGAAAACGGCTCAATTGGAAACTATGGTTACTCCCCACAAACTTGAGACATGCTCACAATTATAGCTATTTCATGAGCTGTGGTCAAATTAACAATCTCAATTTAATTTATCGTCTATTTCAGGGGTCGGCAACCTCTAACAGTAACTGGACTAGTTTACTGATCAAAACCTAGAGGGAACCACATAGATTTACTTCAGCCTTTAGGAAATTTGGAATCCATTACCATTTTTTTTTAAAGTAATAAAAATGAATTATTCCTATTTTTTGGCACCATCACAAGCAAAAATATAAAAAGAAACTAGCATCTCTCAAAATGTTTTCTTTTTTTTTTTTTACCTTGTACTTTAGTGGATGCCAAATTAGCCAAAAAGCTAGCTCGTTGCATAATTAACTCCAAAATAGACTAAAATTCCTCAGTAAACTAAAATAGTCAAAACTGTTAGCATGTTGCTAAAATAGAAGCTAAACTCTAAATTAGCCTAAAAAATCACAGTAGATAAGATATTAGCCGAAACTTTAGCTTATCGCTAAGTTTTTAGCTAAACTCCAAATTAGCATCAAAACTCAGTAGAGGCCAAATTAGGCAAAAAAAAGCTAACTTGTTGCTTAATTACTAGCTAAACCCCAAAATAGCCCATATACAGTACCTTAGTAAACTAAATTACAAAAAATAAAAAACTTAAAAAATTACTATTATTAATTTAGGTTGTAGACCCCTGGTCTATTGGAATATCAAAACATGATAGATTTCATATATATATATATATATTTCAAAGGATTCAAAGGGATTTATATTCATAAAATTTATTATTATATTTATTAATTTATTAATTTATATTATATTTATATTATATATTTGTAAATAATTTCAGGCTTTAGGATATTAAATCAAGGTGGTATAAGAGTACAGGTATATTTACTATTTACTTTGAAAAACAACAACAGCTATAAGCAAAAATAAATTCCCCAGTTTGTGTAGGACATCTCCCTTGCAGGTTTAGAATGTCTCTGAGAGGATCTGTCACTGCTCAAGTACATTGCAGCAGCTTTCACAACAAGCTGTTTTATTAACATTTGAATCCTAAATGATTAACATCAACCCTGACAGTAATAGAGGAACTTTTATCCACACAAGTGAAACCTTTTTTTATGCAGCCACATCAAAACAGATACCAAAAGGACAAGGAGAAATCAGCAGAGATTAAACTGATACAGCAGATGTTGTTTCCACTCATCCGCTAACTCCCTCGCTGAGACTGTGTTTAAATTTAGATGACTGTTTACTTATGAGGGAGAGCTTTTTAGATCTACACCCCTCTTGATTTGGGATCAGCACCTGCTGGCTGTGGTCTGTTAGGAAACTCGGGTGGTTTTTGAGCAAAATAGATTTTCTATCATAACAAAAACAATAATAAATTACAGTTTATGGACAATCGTGGTCCCAAAATTTGTTGCTTATGAGGACTTTGAGTTAATAAGAGGACAAAATCTGGAGGTCTAATATTTCTGCCAAAAAAGAGCTTATTGGTAACAGGTGAGAAGAAATCCTGCAAGAGCTTTGATTTCAGGAGCATCAGCAGCTCTTGCATTACAGCTCAGATCACTTGCAAGCAGCCATATATAGAAGGACAGCTGACGCTGAGAACGCCCTGAGGGGATAAAATCCAAATTAACATGAACAGGTCATCACCCTGAACGTCTCTCAACAAGGAAGAGGGTCAGCATTAGTTATAACAGCACAACTGTGATCAAAACGCTTTTTTTTTTTTTACACTTTCTCAGAAACTCACACCTTTTTAAAGTCTCCGCTTTTTTTGACGGTAATAAATCATATGCTAAACGGCAAACGCATGGACTTGGACGTAGTTCTGACAGAGGTGCTAGACAGATCTTGTGTCTGCAGCACGACATCAACATGATCCTTGTTATCGGATGTCTGAAGCCGTCCTTTTGCCCTGAGTCTGGCTGCAGAGCTTTCATCAAATTTGTCTGTGCGCTAATGAAACACTTACCCTGTCCACGCCGTCTGTTGTAGTGATTATTTTTGCAAATGTTTTGTTATGGTCCGTGCAGTGAATTAAAATATGCAGAAAAGAATTAATATATTTTCAATGCATGTCATTCTAATTAAAATATGCAAAACTTTTCAAATGTGTCTTCAGCAAACATTCAAGAGGACACCTTTAAAAGGGCTATTGCTGACCTCTATCCATTCCAACAAATTCCATCCAACCAAAGAACTTACTGTCGTCTGCAGTTAGTAGCTGTGGCCATCTAGAGGAAATATGAACTCAGTGCAGATTTACAGAATTGAAAATGAACTGTTGCTAGAAAAAAAACGATGTAATACAACTTAAATAAGCCAAAAAAGTAAATATATATATATATATATATATATATATATATATATATATATATATATATATA
Source organism: Oryzias melastigma (assembly GCF_002922805.2). Lineage (NCBI taxonomy): Eukaryota > Metazoa > Chordata > Actinopteri > Beloniformes > Adrianichthyidae > Oryzias > Oryzias melastigma. The sequence continues at coordinate 22,073,950 of NC_050526.1, forward strand.
TATATATATATATATATATATGCATACATTATGAAAGGATTTTGAGGAGAAAGTGTTACAAAAAACTAAATTAAGAAATATATTTTCCCCATTTTGTAATAAATCACAGGTTTTATTTAAAAAAAATCTATACAATACATTAAAGTAGGGGGCTGAACGGTGGCGCAGGGGTTCCCACTCTTTCCCCACAGCAAGAAGGCCCCAGTTCAAGACCCAACTGGGGGACCTGAAACAGAGTCGCCAATGGGGGACCTTTCTGTGTAGTTTGAAAGTTCTCCCCGTGCATGTGAGGGTTTTCTACGGGGACTCCGGGTTCCTCCTGCTGTCCAAAAACATACTTTGTGGGTTTATTGATTACTTAATTGCCCCTAGGTAAGTATAGGGCATGTCCAGGGTGTATCCTATCACCCACAAGTGGCCAGGTTAGGCTCAGGCAGCCCGAGACCCCAAAAGGGACAAAACTGGCTTAGAAAATTGATAAAAACTGACAATAATGGGTATTTACAAGTGCCATCAAACTATAAGATTAAATCATTTTATATTAGTATAAATAAGTTGTTTCTTGCAGTAAAAATGTTTTAGTTGAAGTTATTTTTCACTTTCTCCGTCCTTCTGCTCTCTCTAATTTTGTATCTCATCGGTTGGTGACGGAAATCAGAATTCAAAATTAATATACATGAAATGCTTACGGGAAAAGCTGATCAGGATGAATTCTGAATTTTCTTTCACATCCACAGTCCTTACAAAACAACAGCTCTGCAAAGCAGACATCAGACATGAAACTATTTGTTCAGCAAAATCTGATTATGCAACATGAAATTAGAGGCGATTCTTCTCACACACTTTTCAAACTTGCAAAGCTGAGACATTCTGACACTCAGACCCCTCAGGTGAATACTTTCAAACCCCATGACACTACCAGACAGTTATTCTAAAAAAACAAAACAACAAATAGTAAAGAAATCTGAAATCAGTCAATGACAAGACCATGACATCCAGTCACAGAACATTGGGCTTGAGAAAACCTCAAAATATCAGCAAAATAAGGGAATACCAAGCATTCATTTGAAAATGTTCACAAATTATTTGAAGGTCATGATTACCAATTTTAAAACCTATGAGTAATTGTATGAGTTAGTGTTTCATTTTTTTAACTGTGAAACAGCCTTATGTCATTAAGAAGATATTTAAATGTACATAAAAGTAGAATACAATAAAAGCATTTGCCATGGAATTAGGAGACACAAATTAAGTAAAATTGAACATCTTCCATACAGTTAAAACACTAACTTTATTTTTGATTTATTTTATTTCCCCATGATCATTGCATATACACATCAAGTGATATTAATAGACAGAAATCAGATGCATGAACAAAAGCTTCAATTTTTTAAATTTCTTATGTTCCATATTCACAGTAGAGGTTGCAGGATCATCTAACAGCCACCAGGTGGCACTCCAAGACTGCAGTTTCATTCTAACCATTAGAAAGTTGCAGCACTAAAAAGCGAGTCAGCAGAAAAACCCAGCAGAACTTCAGCAGAGTTTCATGACTGACTGCTTCCATTTAAAGCAGCATTAATTAAATTTATGGCAAATTGAGTTTACATAGTGGAACCTCGTTTTTGTTCCTAAAGTAACGTTCAGTTGATTTACTCCATCTTTTCCACTCGGTTGCTTATAATTGCATCCAAACAACTGAGTCTTCATTAATGATGTCTGCATTGAATTTAAACACTTGTGCTGCTGGGCTGATATGTAGAGCACGTGTGTGAGCACTTAGAAAATATGCGTTAGATTGCACTTTATAAATGACTAATTCCTGTGTGTGGCTATTGGTAAAAACCCAAAAGCAACTTAGTGACAGACCAGGTTGAATGAGAGGCAACAATAAGTGATTAATAAATAAATGCTTTGGCGTAATGTTAAAAAAGGTGAATGTTTATCACCAAATTCCTTCATCAGGAAATGTGCAAAAAAATTCTAACTTAAAATGACATTGGACTAGGTCACACTGTGTTAAATAAATGAGCATGATGTTTGCAGGTGCTTTTATTCCTGTTTCACCTGTAAATTGTGACTTTTAAGTGAGTCTTTTATTTCATGAAACAGATTTGATCTCTGATAATAGTTTGGCGCCTCTCCAACATCTCAAGTGTTTTGCTGCTTCTTTTTAATTTAAGAAAATGACAAATTCCTTGTCCTATTAGCAAGGTAATGAGTACATTTCTGTAAAACGTTTTTTTTTTTTAAATAAGGGAAATAGATATTTTTAAATAAAACAAAGTTTGCAAATTTTGACCCCTTAAGGGATTATTCCAAAAATTGTATTTTGGGTGATTTTTACCCCCTTAATGCCTGTTGTCTCTAATATTTGAGAGACCAAATCAGCTATAAAATTAACTAACATTTACTTAGAAGCAAAAACACAAGTGAATATCTTTTTTTCATAGCTGAAAATAAATTTGGAGGTTTACGGAAACATGTTCTTTTTGCATTTTTCTCATGATGAAGGACAGATATTAAGAAAATCAAACTCAAAATAGCATTTTTGAGTAATTCTTTATTGAAATCATAGAAAATTATTTTAAAAAGAGCTCATTTGTGACAGATAATACTCTGGGCGGGCCACAAGCTCCTGCTCTCCTACATTTTAATGCATCTACTTGTTGACAAATAGATCAATTTACGTCTTTGGTATCTGGCCTAAAACTGTACAGTTGCTTGGCTCCAATATTGCTAATATTCTTGTTGCAACGGTAATGTTAGGCTGGGGTTGTGAGGGCTGTAAGCTAGTGGGTTTTTCTTAGCAACAGTCCCACCCACAACTCAGAGGCCATTTTTTTCTTGACTAAAATATAATCATAACTAAAGGATCACTGAGAACACTTTTAAAATAGATCAACAGATGATTGGAGTGGGTCTTTAATCCTTCAAGAATCTAACACATCTTTATGAGCAATCCTGTTTTTCTCCTAATCATCATTTCCACGTATTCACTTTTAAAAGTGTTGGGAATTTTCATGTCAATGCAACGTGGAACCGTGATGTAATCCTCCAATGGCTTTGTTTTTAAAACCCTCCAAAAGCTGTAACACCCTCTAGGATCAAAGCAAAGAAAGTAAAGGAGAGTCATTTTCTGACAAGCTGCCATTCTTCCGCCTTCCAGCGCTTCTCATTAATCCCAGTTATGAAATCTACACACAGTCTTAAGGGTAAAACTAACATTTATGGAAGGGCCTCCATGTGAACACATCTTTGCTCTCCTGCAGGTGACTTTTGGTAAATGTGAGTAAAAGCTTTGCAGTTCAGTTTTGAACTGTATTTAATTTTTTGTTTGGCAGAATTGATCCAATGGCCAAACTCAAAACCTACAATGTAACATTTTGTATTTGTATGCAAAAGAATGTATCTGTGTGATGCAGCAAAGTGGAACAGATCAGAAGGAAAATGCAGAAAAGTGATGCATTGATGTTTTAAAGCTAAACACCTACAGTACACACAACACAGGTTGATTTACTTTTTTCTCTTTTGTATTTTTTTTTTATTTTAACAATTGCACTGCATAGATTAAGCTAAGAAAAAAAAAAGAAAAAAAACAACTCAATGGAATTGTGGAAGTGTGTCTGCACTGAGACTGGAAGATTGTGAGTCATAACAAAGACTCCAAAAATGATACTTAATTCCTCCCTGCTTGATTCTCAGCATTGAGGGGTTCGTTAGAGCCACCAAATGGTTCCTGTAGCTCTTCGCTCCCCGGGGGATGAATCAACTGCAGAGATCAAATATTCCTGATCCAGGTGTGTGACAGCTAATGGAACTCTAACTTTAATATAATTAAACATCACTATCAGTTTTATAACTTGAAAGTTGTCACTGAGCCAGCAGGGTGCATCCTTTTTAAGGCTTACTGTGCTGTCAAAACAAAGAAGAGTTGATTTAAATTGCTTTGCAAGTTTGAATTTAGACAAGTATCGGAAACAATGTGATATTTTACAAAATGGTTCAATAATTCGAATTAGAAGAAAACAAACTCTCATTAAATTTCTCTGTAATGTGGCAATGATGGATAGAAAGAAACTGAGCCGGTTTTTTGAACTTTTGACTAGATATATATATCATATTGTCAGCAATTGGATCAGTCCATTAATAGTCAGGGGCCTATTTGAGTTTTTTTTTAACTAGAGTATTATATTATCTTTATTTATTTATTTTTTTGGCAATACTTGGTATAACCCTAGCTTCTTTATTTACGGATATATTTTTGATTTCAACTCCTCAATGAACCTGAATTGTCCAAAGACCTCAATTCTGACCAAGTAGAAAAGTTGATCATTTTTTACTGTAAAAATCATGAAATTTGAGATCAAACATTTCTTAATTTTTTTTTTATAACAAATCCATTGACTGTATAAGAGAGTTGGACCAAGTGAGTGTGACATCATCCAAAAAAAAAATCTTACCTCCAGCTTGAGTGAAATTAAGCCAATTTAGTCACCATTTGTCCTTGTTATGGACGTCGCCATGTTGGAATCAGACCCCAGGGATTAGTCCGATTTGGTCTGAGTCAGTGTTTCTATGCCAACTACTGGCACCAATCATGAGTAAGTATGTTTGAAGTCCACACTCTTCACTGAAAGAAGGGAGAATCTGTCAATCAAGCATTCGATGTGAGGGCCAAAGGGCACCACATGCTTTTAGTGAGACATCTGATTGGTCAATTTGTTGCTTGAATAACTTGTAATGGAGATAAAATATCATGAAAATACTATAGGATTAGTAAGAACATATTGTTTAAAAGGTGTCAGAGAAAGAATGGTTATCCTGACAAATATTATGACTGAGTAATAGCTGCTTATTTCTCAAGAGAAGTCAATGGGATTTTGGCTTCTTGGAGCCAGCACGTACTAAACACTTAGTCCAGTTCACTTATACAGTCAATTAACAAATTCAAATAACAAAATATCTAGCTTAAAGAGTCATTAAATTCATAAATTCACAATCAAAGTAAAGTCATGGCCAAAATAACGTGAAAACATCTAAAAAAAAAAAAAAACAGGCGAAGCTCCATTGAATTGTACAGTTTTAAGGATCTATTCCAAGAAGTATCAAAGTATTGTGTCACAATGCTTGTTTTGTTTGTTTTAAACCAACAATTTCAAAGCTGAAAACTTTTTTTATTCATTACTATTAAATTTTGAATTGAAACAGTACTAGTGAGATGTCAGTTTCACTCCTGTTTCTTTGTAAACTGTCGATTGCCAAACTCACCGATGAGTTCAGGGTCTACTAATGGCTCCCTAAAGTTCCACTGGACATTAGAGTTTAAAAGGGAACTTCTGTCTAAACTATGTTTTGTACATTTGTGTCTTGTGTTTACTTCCTGTTGCTCCAGTCGCTTCTCCCAAAAGGCAATCCGACCACACACAGTTTAACAGTACGCTGTCAGCATACAACTAGAGAGTCACAGACATTGATGCTTGTAAAAGTAATCAGACGGGGCTACCTGTGAGGCCTTCAATGTCCTAACCGTGCGTACACGCCTGCATGTGCATGAAACTGTTATTCTCCTAATTCAATGTCCACACTTTCCTGCATTTTTCTCCTCCTTTTCTGGTGCGTCTTGCCAAGTCGTGATTGACAGATGTGCCAAAGTGGTTCACTTGGATGTGTGTTTGTCTGCTTGGCCTTCACTCAATAGGTCCAGTGATTTATGCCTCACAGGTGGACCTACAGTTCTTGCAGGGAAAACACAAGACACAGAGATCAGCAGTTTCATTCCTGCTATGCTTCAGTGATGGCTCTGGAGTGTGTGGATGTAAGGTGTCGAGGGAAAGGCCCTACCTTCTCGCTATATTACTCTGTACATCCATCATGGCTGCTGATAACAAGCTGTTTGTTTAATCTCACAGAGATCCATCATTGCACCAGATTGGACACTCTCTCTTTGGCTGCAGAAGGACACCCCGCTGATTCACATATGCCTTTTGATAACTTGGCAGAACGTACCATTTGTCTGTCTATAGTGTATTAAACTCTTGTAGTGTATGCTAACAGTTTTTTGTGAAGATACAAATAGATTGTCGTTTGTTGGAGTTTTTGATATACCATACATTTGGCTGAGTTGCATTTATTCTTCTGTTGTAATTAAAATGGACTCCTTCTCAAACTGCTCAAACTGATGGTTTCAGATGGAGACCTCTTGTAGAGCATGGGATGTGTTGTGAACTAAAGATAGGGTGAGGACATACTGACAGGAGCCTTTTCCCATGGTGCAATTGCACATGGATAATTCCATAAATGCAGCCTCAATCATCATAACAAATATCAAGATGTAAGAACAGATGGATAAAGAGCATTAGTTGATTCCTAATCCCAGAAGAAATTATTATTAACCAGGAAACAAGATGACTGAAATCTCACTCCATATTATGTTTGCTGGCTTCATGCCTGAACCCATAAACTTCATTTACTCTTTTGCTGTATCTGCTCAATAGACTATTATCTGGATGTTTCTAACAGGTTTGGACATTGAATGCAATGCACGCAGGGTGACTGAACTTGGCAAGACCTTACCTAACTGTCCCCAATGGACCAAAAATTAAGTCATTTATCAAACATAAATGTGTGATTTGGAGAGGGATTTTTGATTATGCAATTGGTAGTTCTACCACGCAGGAGAATTGGCCAAACGGGTGTTCAAACCACACTTTATGTGTCTGTTAAGTGCACTGAGGTGAGTTTTATGGAATATTTTCAGGGTATGAACTCTGTAACTTTATTTTAAGACTTTTCTTTTGCTGTATTTGTGTCTCAAACGTGGAAACAACATGCACTGGAAACTGATGCTTTCCACAATCTTTTATCATTGTTCACATTTGCAGATAACATTCACATTCCTGGATTATGCGATATTTGTGTATGTTTAAACTCAGATGGTGAGAAACTTGGGGTTTGGGAGAACTAATAAGATTAGGAGACTCAACATTTTAGATTTGGACATGAACACGAATAAATAGCTGGTTTAGTTTGCATATATAAATACAGAAGTGCCAACGAAAACAGACGCATACTCTGACTTTTTCTGCTGGCATGCTTGAGCATTAAGGGGGCGGTTAGGCGTCTCCACTGGAATACAGCTGTAAGTAAGGCCTTTCTTGGACTCAAAAAGTGGAAATAAAAAGGACAGCACTTACGTTTCTCTATTATGAATTGACTGGTGTCTTCTGTGAGTGCTGAGTTTGTGTTGGAATGAAAAAAGCATGTGGGTGCTTGAATTTGTGCACGTTTATCACAAAAAGATCCTTCATTCTAAATTTTCTACACTATGTGGAGCACTTCTGTCTGTGAAAATGATCAAATCTTTTCAGCATCAACAAAATTTATGGATAGCGAACATGGGCGGATGTGCAAGTCTTTGGTTAGACCAGGAGTTTGCAATATGCGGCTGTTTCATCCATCCATTGTGGCTCTCCAACTATGAAGAAAAGTGCCAATTGACTTTAATAAATAATGGATTTTTGTAGTTTTGAATAGCTTGTCTTTCAGATAATTAATTGATGCAATGTTGGAGTTTTTTGCATTTTAATTTAAGTAAATCTACAACAACAGGAAGATTTTATTTGACACAGTGTATTTTATTTTGAAAGGGATTGGTATACGCTTCTGTCAAATGTAAAATAAATAAATTTTAAAAAATCTAATTTTCTTTGTAGAACATTAAAATAATTTTATTATTGGGGAAAATGTATGGATTTTGCTGGGACTTTTTTTTATCCACCACAGAGACTCCGGTCAGAGCAGACATGGAAGAATGGTTAATTGAAGTTCATGTCAGCAATGGAAAGCAGTGTGTGTAACAGAAACATAATCTTATTTTCTCTAAAAAAAAACAAAAAAAAAACCAACTTGTAATTATAGTCAAATAACTTAAAAAAAATACATAATAAACATAAGGATGTGAAGATTTAAAGTATGAACTTACTTTATCAGAAAAAAAACTCCACTGACTCAAACAGGTAGCTTCAAATAAACACGTTTTCCCGTTTTCCAACATGGACGAGCAAGGACCCCTAAGTTGTCCATCACTTTGCCTGAACAAATTACCCCATAAGTCTATCAATACTGGGAGAATTTACAACAGACAATACATATTTAAAAACTAGATTTAAAAAAATGAACGGATTAATGGCCACAAAAACATTAATAAAGTAGATTTTTTCTAAATGGCGAAGATGGACGGTTTGTTCAGAAAGAAACTGGACCAAATGGCTTTAGCGTCTAACATTAGACCCCTGGGTTGTAATGTTTATTAATAGATAATTTCTCCAAAATGTTTTTCACATGTTTCGTTCATTTGCTCTAAACTCACGATCAAGTCTTTTTTTTAAGTGTACTTTGGTGATGTAGGATGTAAAAGGAAATTAAAGGGGAAATAATAAGGCAGACTAAACAAGCTTCACCTGAGAGTCTGTACGTGTCTGTTAGACTAAACAGTTCAGACATTAAAAAAAAAAAAAAACTGTAGATTTAGTTTACTTTTCATGTATAAGTAGCCACTCTGTAAACAAAACTGGAGGAAATGTGCAATTGAAACAATTTGCACATCTGTTTCAGCTTCAGCAGGCAGTGGTAAACATCTGCAGAGGATTGACACCCTGTAACTAACCGTTTGTGGGCTTAAAACAAAGTGTGCAGATTCTTAGGATGAAAATGTGTGTGTTGTGGCAGTCCTAAGTGACAAGTCTGATGGAAGTGTGTTTGCAGAGTCAGTAATGACTCTACAAGGCAGAGTTACTTTAGGGACACCACTATTACATGAACACACTTTATGCTCTGAGCTGAAGTGCATTGCAATTCGCGCAGCCCTTGGTAACAAGTGGTGTATGGAACAGTGCTTGTTTAAGAGACGTCCCAGTGGGCTTTTGATTATGATTATGGCATTTTTAGCCTAAAAAATAAAAAATAAAAATCCATTGTCGTTTCTTAAGACATATTTTCTGCAGAGAAGCAATAGTTTATTTGAAATTTGCCTCTGGGTTGTGGGCGGGACTGTTGATGCGGAATTAATCCTACAATGACAAACCAGCATATCTATATTTTTTAGACTTGCTCCTGTTAGTTTGAGGGCCCTTACACCCCCAAGCTAACATTAGCATTGTTAAAAAAAAGGATCGCCTCCTGATCATCACAATTTGAATAAAGAAATACTCAGAATTATTTTGTATGTGTCCTTCATCATGCAGAAAAATGCAACAAGAACATGTTAAAAACACCCAAAACATCATTTTTATAGGAGTGGATCTCTAACAGGTCAACATTAAGAAGCATTTTGCATTATTTATTGTATATTCTCAAATAATTAATATTTTAACACTTATTTGACCCCCTGCCAATTCTACCTTTTTGTTTCCCCTCTGTGTAATTTTGTGTTTTTTTAGCACATTTGCAGTGTTTACTTATTTCCGTTTTATGTTCCAATTTTTCATCTCTTAAATAATTTTCATTTTTCCTATTTTCTCTAAAAATACTTGATGTCCCTGAGACATTTAAATACTTTTTTTTGTTCTATTGACATTATTATTATTTTTTTAAATACATTTGTACTTTTTTTTTAAACATTTAGTACTTATGTTTTAGATAATATAACTTTTTCTTCATATATTTGCTTTTCATACCTGAGAGAAGATTAGGGCAGGATCTTTCAAGAATTCTCTTGTGGGCAGAAAGCTTATCCTTTTTTAACAAACCAGTGCAAAGGTGAAAAGTGTGTGAGGGAATTATCTGTTTCTTTTAAATAAGATTAGGGGCCTTCCAAATCCCTGACTCTTTGGTAGCCAAGTTGCCAGGCTCACTATAATACATTTTAGTGACATTTTAGATTTTTGCTAACAAAATGCACTTTAAGCTTGGAAATGTACAATAATAGGGCAAGCATGCATAAATAGGCTTTACAGTTCATGTATATATATGTTTTATAAAGATTTTAAAAATCCTGCTTTCTTTTCACGGTCTGGATGTGTGGCCACTGTTGGTGTATCTCGGAGGAGGGCTTGGCACGGCAGGTTTTGCCTGTCCCGCTGAGAATCCAAAGAACGTGAATGGCCTGATGAGTGCACTGGTTCAGAGGTGATGGCGTAAATCCATCTGTCACATATCTGCAGATACACGGTGGCTGCGTCACGGTCAGACGACCAGATTCAACTATTTTTACTCAATCAAAGCCAACCAACTCAAGTTCAAAGGGAGCGGTCACTTTGTGTGGCTGGAGTGATAAAACTGCCAGTCGGTGAAAGAATGTTAATGATTACTGGTGTCCTACTTTAGATGGAGGAAAATATATATAGAGGGAAGCGTGTGAGAGCGTGTGAAAGACTTCAAGTGAGTGTGTATCTCACATAAAAGTTCTCATTAAACATGGATATCAGGCTAAAAGGGTAACATAACACCGAACCACTCAGATAAAGCGACTGTGAGAGCCCAATGAGGTATTAGTGGTGTTATTAGTCCAATGTGGCCAATATTTGTGGAACGCTCTTGAAAGGAGGTCAAGGCAGGTTTCGACGCCGTGGCCATAAATGCTGATGAAGAGCAACCGTGAGAAAAAGAGGCCAGCAGAGCGGTGTCAAAGAGCCACTTTGTGGAAATTATGAATCAGATTATTTTGCATCCAGAATGTGGGCTCAGAAGGGGAAGACCCACAAAGAGAGACCATGGAAAAAAAAAAAATCACAGAGGATTTATGGCGTTTGATTCCTCCTTTGAGAGGTGAGCAAGGAAATACTTCTTGAGTCGGTCTCCCTGATGACACCAGAGGATACACATGCACGCTCCCCTTAACCGAGCTGTGGCCCTCACTTTCCCCCATGCTGGTCCTCATTTGTCCCTCCTTTAAAACTGGTGGTAATGATGCAGATCGCTGAAAGTGTTGAGAGGAAGAGGGCAGGTTAAAGGAGAAAAAAAAAAAAAAATGGAAACAGAAAGTATGTATAGTCGACTGTGCCGAGGGGATTCCGTACAAGCGGAAAATGTGTGCTGGTCGCGTCTTCATCCTCGTCTGGGGAGCACATTGTTCCAGGAAGTGTAGAGGTTAAACACACACAGATCGGCAATAACCCCTCACCTGAAACTAGCCTAGCGTGGCCGCTAAGTGGTTCAGCGACCTTTCCACTCAGTTTGAAAGCCTTTCAATCCATTTTCCCATAGTAGCATAGTAGCACAAATTAGAGAAATACATCAATACATTGTGGAAATAGATTGTTAGATATTTCAAAAACTCATGTCCAAGCAGCAGCTACCATAGAAGCTGCTGACAACAACAGGATCTGAATCTGTTTGTGTATGAATATCTGTGACTCCGGCTTCTCTCTTGGCTTTGCCTTGTGTGATTTTAGGCTTAACTGCTGTGATCATAACCACAGGCCTTGGTACAGTTTCTTCCCTCTTCTTGCACACCTGACCCGTTTCTGACCTTGTTTCACTTGTCATGCCTGATATTAGAAAAGTTTAATCATTGCTGGTAGACACACAAAGAGGATTAACATTCCTAGGGCTCCAACATTCAGACCTTAACTTTCTCCTCTGTTTGGTGTTTTGCTCCTTCTTTTTCCTCCTCACATTTTCTTGGCAGTCCCCAATTTGTTTTTTTAATAAAATGCTCCAATCGTATTTTGAAAAGGTTGAACTTATGTTTCTATGGTTTTCAATTTCCAGAGCATTTTGGTTTATTGTGTAGTGGAAAAGCATCTGTTTTTGTTGATCTTTTCTGTTTGTGTTTATTTGCAGCGCGTGCAACCGCACTGATTTTGTCTGTGCAGAACAAATAAGCAGGTATAGTGTAGAGTTTTATCTCAGAGGCTTCTTTCAACCCGAAGTATGAAGAGTCTCTGCTGGGTGTGTGTGTGTGTGTGTGTGTGTGTGTGGGCTCCCTGGTGCCATGTCCTCCTTAAGACAGTCCGGACATGTCTGCTGTCTGTGTATTCTGTATCAACAGAATGTATATATACACTGTCTTTGGCTGTTTACAGCTCTCTCTGTACTGACAAAAAGATGGTCTGTATTTCACTCAGTAATAAGTTTGAAGAGAGGTAGTGTGGTCATAGGTTACAGCTATTTGTGCCTTCAGTTAACCTCATGTCTC
>NC_050526.1:22086178-22123566 GCF_002922805.2 Oryzias melastigma
ATATATGTTTAAAAGCTGTCATATTAATCTGATACACTCCACATTCTGCAAATTTACTAGTGACATTATAATGAGATTGTTAATACCAGATAGTGTTACATAGATTCTCAAACTGAGAAGCTCCAATAATTTTATGCCTTTCTTGGAGGGCGTTTCAGTTTGACCACTAGGTGGCGATCGTGCTTTAGCATTACACCTAATTCCAAAAGAAGAAAAAAGTATGAGCAAAATGTGGTGCTTCAGACCACAAATGGATACTTTAATTTTTTTTTTTACTTAATAGAGTTTGGAAAATTCATGCCTGTGATCTTAAAAAGATGTCCGTTTAGTCAGGAATGTATGTTTAGGTTGACCGAGCGTTAGCATTAGCCATCCCATGGGAAATTCCATTAAACATTAGCATCAAACTGGCGGACTTTAGCATCATGTGTTGGATCGATCTCTACTTTTGTGGAACGATTATCAATCTATTAAGATTAGATCAATTCAGATGAATTAATTGATTTTATTAACCCAACCTTATCTATTAAACGTCTAATGTACATCTACTGGAGATGTCCACATCAGTGACTGGTAGCGGTCCATGGATCAATTGGCACAGAAATAATTAATTATACCCGTTTTTTTTCTTTTGAGTCTCAAAAAACTTTTTTATGAAAAATAACCAGCTACACCTTCAATCACTTGGGTTGTAAAGTTTGACCAGGAGAACAAAATTACTAAGTTTGAACAATCTTTTATTTTGAAAAATCGACAGGATTCTCTCGGTTATGTTTTAGTCACTTGTGCGTTAAAAGTAGTACGGCGGCGAGTAACACAAGAAAAGTTGTATGTGGAAAGTTTCTTTGAAAATGGATAAAGAAAAAGTGCAGGAACAGAAGATCAGATGGAAGAACAGGCTATGACTTCAAGACAATAAATAAATAAATAAATAAATAAATAAATAAATAAATAAATAAATAAATAAACAAACAACAATAGGCTACCAGGAGTCCTACTTAGAATAAGGATTTATTGCAGCAGGTGAGTCCTACACACCGAGCTGGTTTGCATACAATTCATAACATACTTTGGCAGAATATGTTTCCAGAGTTTGATGTTTCACTGATGCTATTATTAAAATAATACATTTGCGTTGCATTCAAGTGTACTGTTTCTTTGTAAGTAGTTTCTGTGCTCAGGGGTTGACCGGTCCACAGCCACAAAAGGGTTGAGGGAACACTAGTCTACAGCACATCGACTCTGGTCTCAAATACCCCAACATTAGATAGCTACAAGTAGATGTGAAGTAGATGCAGATATCTTTCAGGATACTGTTGGTAGATATCTAATAGCGTAACAAAACAAAGTTGTCTGAGATGACCAGTAAATGGCTACGATAGACATCTATTATAGACATCTATTATGTAAATTACAACTTTTTGTCTCATAACTCTATTCTTGTAATAATTCTTGATCTAATACTTCATCATACTCATCTTTCACTCTTGTAAAACAAACTTTCTCCCCCAAAATACAACAAGATATACACATTTCAGTAAAAAGACAACCAAACATTATTCAGAACCAGGTGCATCTCTGAATTATACAAAGAGGTCGAATCTTTCCTGACAGTGATACGAGTTAAAGAGACGCATGAAAATGTTTGTATGGAAACATTCCACGCGTCTGTTTTCTAAGTAAACCCTGTGTGGGCTAAAGTCAGATCACTTTCTGCTGCAGCCAAAGAGCAGGATAGTGTTTCCAAGGCTTGTTTGATGTATGATGTTATCTTCTGAATGTACAGCACTACCTCAGTTCTGTCTCCAGACTGTTAAGTCGTTAGCCCGGGGCCATACAGTAGACGCAACCCACCTTTGAAGTTTTCTGTTGATGAGCTCAACCGCCATTGGTTACGGCCTTGTTTCAGCTTACTAAAGAGATGCTTCATAAGTTGAACTATGTCTGGTTTGTACCTTTAAAGCCAGATAATCTGAGCCGTAAAATACATATTTCTACAAGCTACACAACCAAAACTTAGAGCTCAAACGAGAAAGTAGAAGAAATATTATGCTTGATTAATGTGCTGACCCTGCCTTGAGCCATATGACAGTTTAAGCTTTGGTATGGTAGAAATGTTGAGACTTTTTTTTCTCAGGACCAGGAAAGAATTACAAATCTTGGAAAATAAAAGGAGTTAGTTGATAACATCAGTTGGACTCAGATGTTTAAAAAACTCATGTTATTCAAATTAAACAATAAATGAGATGATTTTTATCAGAGCCATGCGATACTTTGTTAAACAGTGTTGTGTTTGCTGCTCTAAAATAAAAAAATAAAACCGCTTGGATATATGATACAAATATTACAGGCAATAATTGAAGAATTTAGTACAGTTGGGATGGTACATTTTTCAGCGCCAAGATCTATACCCTCCATTTTTTCAGTACTCCTTTGTCTCAACTTTCATTTTTCATAACTTAATCCTGCAGTATGATAGACTCAACTGTTTAAGGCTCCACCAAGAAAATATCACCTTACATGTTCATTTTGCTGCAGGGGTCCAGTTGCTTTATGGACGTCTCAAATCTCAGTTTTCAGCTTAATCTTGCTTTCAGATCCATTTTTAATCTTGGCGTTGCTTTTGTTGTACTGTAAAGCTGAAATATTTCTTGTCTGCGAAAGGTTTCGTTCGGGGTCAGCTTTTGTTTTACACAAGTTGGCAATGCATTTATAAATGAAACTGGCTCTGAACAATTCATTGCACGCCATCCTACAGTTGTTCCAAAATAAAATGCTTTTGAACGTGTTCTTACTGATCGTTTTTGACAATCGATCTTGATTTTATCAGACTAAAATGATGCTGCCCCAGGCTAGTTTACGTTCTGATTTATTTAGTGCTTCTTCTTCTTCTTAGGTTGTTTTAAAAGCTCCCTTTATAAAACAAGAGGAGCGAAAATCAAAGACGAGTCAATAAAGGCTGTGGATTGGGTGTACTATTCTTTTCAGATCCTTAGAGCTAATCCAAAGGCAGGTTTGAAGTTTAAATTCACTGATGGAGTTTTCCCTTTCTTTCTTTCATGTCATGGCTATTAAAGTTATATAGAAGTTTTACAGTATACTAATGTAACTTGTTTTACCATTTTTTTCATGGGCAAGCACAGTATAATTTGTCAGTTTTTTTTATCACTTCTGTACTACAACCTTGAGTATTTGGAGCATCAAACATGAAAGTAAAATGTTAACTTTTGGAGTATCTATTACTAACTTGTGGCTTCATTTTCTCACATTGAAAAGTATATAGGGAGAAAATAAAGTCATCCGATTTGTGTGTTCATGAACTTCATAATTCTTGATTTGTAACCCATACAATTGGGTGGAGAAGGACCTGGCGCAGCCTGCTTGCCCCAGAGAGCCGGGCGTAGGGCTGATCGATTCTGTTGTCTGGGTGTCGAGGAGGACGTCACGCTGCCTGCCCGCGGAAGAGCTCTGTAGCGAAGGTCCTACTGGGAAAGCACAGCTGCGACGGAGCAATAAGAATAGAGAAACTTGATTGTTTTAAAACACATATTTAGACATTTTTATAATAATTATCAGGCATAAATGTTTGAGAAAGTGTCAAATTTTCCCCAGATATTATTCACAATCTAAGTTAAAAGGATCTGAAAGGAAAACTCTGATGACCTAGTATTTAAACGAAGCACCAACACACAAATCTTGGAGATATGAAAAGTGTCTCACATCAGACTTGTACGTAAATGCAGTTTTGCATATATGTGTGTATCAGGTGATTCATATGTACTTTTTAAAGAGTTGTGCGTGTTATCTTATGGGGTCCGGATGACCCCACCCTTATACTGATGTCTGATCCCTCCCATGACAAAGGTGGACAGGATTTTATGTCTGCCACAGATACCAGTGAAGATAAAAAATCTTTAAAAAAAAAAAAGTTCAGCACGCTGTCTTGTGGGGTCCAGATGACCCCACTTTTAATGTAAACATGCCTAGGATAGCACAAGGGTTCAACTGTTGTCATTTAAAGTTGTGCATGTGTAAATTGTATTTTGTAATTTTGCACATGTGAATACACATGCAAGTACGTAAAGTTATAACTGTATTGTATGAGTTACAAATCAAGAATTACCACATAGAGATCAGATGAGAAAATGTTCTCTCCATAGGAGAGTCTTCTGTTTTCCCACTGTAGTGAACAGCACCAGGGTTCACCTGCAAATGGACCAATGCCCACATTTTATAGAGAGTTTGATTGACTGTTTATGACCTTTTCCACCTGTCAAACAAAGCAAACAGCCCAGAGTGAAGGCAAAATAGAACCTTTAGGTTCAGGGGCCACATTCAATCTGTCTGATCTCAGTGGATCGTACCAGTAACATAATAGCAAAATAACTTAACTCATCTGTAACTTTTTTTTTGTTTTATTTTTTCCTCAGTTGGAAAAAATACCTCAAACAACCTAGTAGCCTAATCACATTATTATTTGAGTTATTATCTTTTTGAAAATTTGGTAAAGTGGTGTCACACCTGATAACTTTCATAGCAATTTAACAGCGATGAGGCTGGCAGGAAACTTAACTTAACGTGGCACGCCCTTCCATAGAAATGCTGTTTATTTCTTTATTTTTTGTTATGCTGGTATTTCTTTTCTTTTGCTTCCCCTGGTGTATTAAATGCACATTGCAGTGATTTCTATAATTAATCACCCAGCCGGCAAGGCCAAGTGGGCCCCATATGGTTTTAAAGTTGCCAGAAAATGTGGGCCTCGAATTGGTTTGTCTGCAGTTTGGTTATCTCACCTGTGTTTGCCCACATTGGCTTAAGTGGACCCTCAGAGGCTCGCTATACGCTAGCCAGCCACTGTGTGGATAGTGGGTCTGCTCGATGCAGCGAAGCTTGCTAGCATGCTACAGTGGAGGTTGCTAGCTTGATTCATTGGAGCTCGCTGTTCAACGGGCGGCTGGCTAGCGTAGTGAACCAACCCACTGAGTTCCCACTTAAGCCAATGAGGGCAAACACAGGTAGGGCAACCATGGAAACTGGGGACAAATCCATTCTGGGCCACATTTTCTGCCCACCTTTAAACCATCCGTGGCCCAGTTGGCCTTGCCGGCTGGGCATAACTCTCTACGGGAAAGGGCTAGAAACATGCTTTTTTTCCCCCCAACATCCTTATATTTTTTTCTCTTTATGACTGGGCCGGATTGAACCATCTGGTGGGCCAGATGTGGCCCGGGGGCTGAATGTTTGACACCCCTGATTTAGAGCATATCAGGGGATATTAAGTAAAAAAAAAAAAAAAATCCAAACAAAAAAAAAAGCCCCACACAAAATTATCAACAGTATATAAGCCAGAAGCCTTCTTTCTGTGTAGAAAAGTATAGATTACCACTAATTGTACCATTTTTCATATTTTCAGGCAACACTAAACCGTCTTTGTCTCCATGAATGTGAGACAGATTGATGATGTCTGGCCGCCATGTTGCCCTGGTTCCTTTGATTAAGTGTTTGTTCAATTCTGACAACAGCAGTGCAAAAACTTGACTTGATCTTATCCTGAACCACTGAGCTAAAAGATGACAAACATAAGACCAGAAACAGAAATCTATTGCGACTTACCTGAATCTGTTCTTATGCTACTTGTCCTTCTAAAACACATTGTATTGTTACTCTTTAACTTCATTTGATACAACTGGCAAAACAAGTGTTAAACACTAAAGTCTGAGTTATTAGTTTTATCATTTGTGTGCTGTGGTCCACCCAGCACTCTGACCTCTTCCTCTGCCTGCGCGTCGCAGCAGCTTTCATCAAAGAGCTGTTCTTCTCAAGCTATCATCAGCTGTCATTAGTGCTCTGAGAGGCCCTGCTGTTGGTCACACACACACACCCTCACACAAAGGTGACATATCATAGACCAGCCCTCAAGGTTACGGCTTAATCACCTCCTGCACGGTCGTCTTTGATAAGATTTAGGCCCCAAATGTCAGGGAAAGAGGGGCGTTCCATTCTTTAGCAATTTGTTTGTTGTAAATCCTGCTTTTCTCTGACGTTTTATGGGTCCAACCTTGTGTTAGTTTTAAGATTTTCCCTTGTTTAAGAGAAAGAACTTTTATTTGCAAAGCTCGCTCGCACACATAATTAACCGCGAGCAGTCGTAACGCACAGACTCACAGGCATGTGCACAAGCACCTCTGACCCTTTCTCCTCAGGTATCTCCTCAAAACGCATTTTTCGCTGGCAAGTTGCCAGTAACACCATCTTTTTCTGAACTGACAGGATGAATTATTGTAACCCCTCCTCACACACTCCATCTTGAAAGGAATATACACGTTTTTCTGCCCTGTAGTTGCTTTGATAAAGACATGTGCTCTGGAGGCCCTGCAACCATTTTTTATCTTTACTGACTTTTCAACAGTGCATCCATTTCCACCCCAATCCATTAGCTTAGATGGAAGAGTGATCTTCATCTCAGATTAAGGAAATAAAAAGCATAAAAATATTTGAACTCTCAAACATTTGGTTTTGTGGATGAACGATTTAGTGCACAGACAGCAAATTTATACTTCATTAACACTACATTTATGAAAGCAAATAATGAACCTGTCTCACTGCCTTTCCTCTTATTCAAACTCTTGCTTCCTCTGATTTAGAGTCTGGTTTGACTTTAGAAAAAGCTGTAAAATTGGTCTCTTGTTATTTCTAACTTTGGCAGCTGTGATGTGTGAAATCAGCGTCTTTTTCATGTTAGCTCTCAGTAAACATAAATGAAGGATCACTCACATTTCAAGTGTTTCCTCTGTAGACGTAACAGGATAATTGCAGGTGATTACACGTGTTTGTCTGGCAGTTTTTATGTTTGTGTTCACAAACGAGCGTTGAGTGTTGTGTGATTAGTTTGGCAAATAAAGTTCTGAATATGCTGACTTGTCCCTCCATCAGCCGTGGCTCCAAACTGACTATATTTCTCCCTAACCTGTGACTTGAGAACACTTGCCAGTGATCAGTCTAACACAATAATGATTATGGTGCTGATATAAACTTTAATTTACAATTAAGGTCTTTATTCCTATATAATATTTTTAATTGGACATCAATACGTTACATTTTTGAGGTCCCAATCTCATTAGCATAATCCAAACTATCCTTAAAACTCATTATGTATCACTAGTGCATCATCTTTCCACTAGGGGCAGTAGAAGTGATTTTCCTGATCATTTCAAAATGGCTGTTTCCAAGAAAGTTTAGCTAATTTTCCAAACTTTATGGTTAGAATAACTTATACATTTTCATCTATTATTACTAATTTTTCAAAATGCGTTAATATATTTTTTTATAATAAAGTTACACCATGTTAAAAAAATTAGTATATAATTTAAGACAGTGGGTAAATAAGGTGTTTTTTTCTAAATGTTCATGTTAATTTTTGTTATATCTTAATAATTGTTGTGAGCAAAATCTGTCCAAATTCCCCAACAAATATAATAAATATAATAAATATAAATATAATAAAAAACTGATACAGCAGTTTTTTTGTTTTTTGTAAAGTTCATTAAAGGATTTTAAAAAAGTGGTCTTTATAGCGTTAATATCTGAAATTTTACTTTGAGGTAGAATCAAAACAGGTTGTATAATAAAACTGACCAAAGTTCTACATATGTATTTATTAATTTATAGGACATGCATTAGTACTAGGAATGTGTTTTGTGTTTACATGAAATAATGTCAAACTGAACATTTTAATGTATGCGCTGAACTTTTTCTCCATGTAGATTTTGCAGATTTGTTAAAAAAAAGCTGTTATAAAAGAAAATGTAAAACAACATAATTGAAAAAAGCAGTTCATGGTATGTGTTAGAATCAGGTCACAGCATACAAATGAGGTTGTTGAGTAACCAGTGACCAGAATGTGACAGTGTACCTTCCAGGCAAAGAGCTGGCACCCTGAGAAGCTCCTATGATTCATCCAGCAAGGACGGCTTTTAAAAGCCCCGGGTGGTGAGTAAGCAGTGACCTAATGGTCATAACTTGACCACAGAGATGAATACAATGCAGATAAAAGAGGTTGGTTGATGAAAGTATGTTAATGGAGGGATGGACTTCCAGGAAAGTGCTCTAAAGCACAAAAGCAGACGGGATGGGTGCAGGCAGCAGATCTGAAAATGGATCAATCCTGCATTTTTTTAAGATGGCTCTTTGGGCCATGAGTGGTTTTTAATCTGTAAGATTACTAATAAAAAAAAAATCTGCATTTATTTATTTTTTTTGCACCATAAGACATGCTTTCGTTGCATATCTGTGGTACAATGTTGCCACATGTACAGAGAGTTTAGGTTTGAGACAGTTGACTCTTTCTTGGTGACAGCTCTGTCTTTATGTGCTGGTGTTGACAGGCAGAGGATCATATAAGAGATGAGCTGGCTTTTTTAGAATATCAAGGTCAAGTTTACCAAAAGATTATTCTTCACTCCTTCTACTTGATTGCACTTAAAAAAGGACGTATAACCAAAGCAGTGAGACAACAGAATTAATCAAAAACTTTTAAATTCATATTTGTCAATAAGAGATAAAGCAAAAACAATTGTAGAGCTTTTTTGCTCTCGACTTCTGCTCCTTAAAGATTTTACTAAGACATGAAAGTGTGTGAGCCGCTTTAAAAATGAAACACTAAGTTACTGAATTGAACTAAATCTGGACTTGACCATTTGTCCTGACGTTTCTGTCAAAAGATTAGGCCTGAACAAACACAAAGACTTGCATGTGTTGCAAAGGCCAATCAGAAGCTACATATTATGAAGATCCAGGGATTATATTGTTTGTTGTATGGCTTTCTAAAAAGGCCCCTTGATCGTGTTAATTCTACAATCCGCTCAGCTAATAACACCCTGTAAGCCCATTAGAAAAACACTGGAGGCCCGGTGGTCCATGTGAGAACAAGGCTGCTGGTCTTATCATTTAACTGTGAAATATTTCTGTGTAAAGAGTTACAAAACAAAGAAATTCCACTTATTTTCCAAGTTGTGTTTCTGTGTGAAGCTCTTTGATTAGAGTCATTCCATACTTTGTTAAGAAAGTGCTAAAGTCATATCATCTTTGTCTGTTTTCCACTGATAATGTTTCAGATAAAGAGAACTGGCTTTTGTTGTTCATCCGAGATGTTCTATATGTTACTGGTGCAAATTTGAAATTTATTTATATTTGGATTTCTTTCAAATATATTTTTAAAGTTAAATGAAGATTTTAAAGGATGTGAATATTCCATGAGAGTTAAACATAGATTGAATATGGCTGAACCAAAGTAAAATAATGAACTACTCACAAGAAAGTAGGGGTAAGTATTATTGATGCGAGTGTATGTCCTACTTGGACTGAATTTTAGTGAAATAAGTAAAATTTTCCTTTGATATTACTAGAAATGAATGAGAAGAAACACTATATTCATTATATAATATTAATTAATCCAAAAGTTAAAACAATAATAATGATATCCCTTATATATATGAAAAAAACCTGACACTGTCAATGTTGGGTTTTTCTAGCCTCACGATGTTGTTCTGAGGTTATGTGTTCCACTCTTCCACAAGTGCAACATGCAGTTTTTCCAGGTGACTAGGGGCCCAGTCTCTGCTTTAGCTGGTCCCAGACGTGGTCTATAGAGTTCAGGTCAAAGGACATTGTTGGCCTGATGATGGGTTCTATGTCTCACTGGGCCATTTACAATGACCAAATGGCTCTGCCTACCTAGACTGTTGCACCACCTCGTCCAAAGTGAACACTAGGGACCATTTTGACCTTGATGCTTTACTCGCCATTCCTTCTCCAGGAACGCTGACAACCATCGATTCTGTGCAAGGTGACCTGACAGAGTACATCAATGCTACAATATTCAGGTCACATGGTCTTGTTCTCACTGCAAACATTCATGGTGGTGTCATGGTGTTAGTGGGGTCACCTGCAATGGTTGGGATTCAAGTCAAAGTGATGGAGTTGGTTGGGAATGGTTTGTCTGGAAACCCTACAACCCCTCACATCTGTTAACGGGCCTGCAGTTGTTTCATTGCTAAACCATGTCTGAGTGCAGAGGTCTTTAGGGTGTTGGTCATAGTTCTGGTGTGTCACTAGCGGGGCTCGCTCTTGTGTCTATCACAGACTCTGCCAAACAGTTCTGTGTCTTGACACAACTCTGCTGATGACACTATGAGGCACACTAAGTCTATGTACAACATATGACTGCCCTCTAGGGCTGGGTTTATAAAATCGATTAATTGATTTGAAATAATGTAGGATTAATATATCAATAATCGAGTCACAAAAATATAAATCGATTTAGCACATAAAGCTAAAGTCTGCTAGCTTGATGCTAAGGTTTTATGGATTTTCCCATATAACGGCTAATTCTAACGCTCGGTTGATGTAAACACACATTGGTAAATTAAATGAACATCTTTATATACTCCAGGTATAAATCATCCAAACTCTTTTAGGGAATTTTTTTTAAAGAAGCTATTCTTGGTCTGAAGCACTCCTTTTTGCTCATACTTTATTTTTTTTTTCTGGAATAAGGTGTAATGCTATAGCATGATAGCCACCTAGTGGCCAAACTGTAACGCCCTCCAGGAGAAGCAGAACAATGCTTCCAATGATCTGAACATTTTTGTAAGAGTTTCTCCTTTAGAGAATCCATGTAACACTGTATGATATTAACAATCTCATTATTTCACTAATGCATTTAACAATATGTGAACTGCTTGAAATTAACAAATATATTAAAAACATATAGTAAATTATTAATGTAGTTCTAAATAAAAATAACTGAATTGAATTGAAGAATCGAAACAAATTGGAATCAAATCGATCCAGATTTTTGTGAATCGAATTGTTTCCAGAAATTATAATCAACAACCAGCCCTACTGCCTACTACCTACCCGAGGCCACTATGGTGGTGCTGCTTGTCCATTAACTGACACTCGAATGATGAACTTGGAAAGACTTACTGGCAAAATCAACTTTTTATACCCACAAAATGTTGAAATTGATGCCACACTGAAAAGGTTTTTCCTTTAGAAATGTTCTGGTTTTGGCCCCAATAAGCCTGAAATAGTGTTAACATAGCAATTTATTGTTACTTGTGGTTTTCTAATAACCTGAGTCTATGTTAAAAAGATATGAAGTTCTTATCTGATCTTAAGTTATGAACCAGATATTGATAATACATGAAAAGTAAATAGTAAGGTCAAGCTGGAGTGATTATATAAGTTCACTTCCTCCCACTCCCTTTTAGGCAATAATCTTTTGTTTTTAGTTCCTGTTGATTGATTGATTGTATTGCACATGAAATATTTTGTCTTGCTTACTTGAAATAAACAGTTTCTAATCGAATAAGTAAAACTCTGGACACAGTGGGACCATTATGTGGAAAACACAAATTGAAGTGCGTCTGTCACTCCAAAACAATTGCCTCCCCATCCTAAAAATATGTGAAGTAAAAAACATTGTGTAGTAATTTTTTCTACGAGTAGTGTAATTGCAGTAAGATTATTATTTGTGTTTTAGATCAGTTTTATTTATGGCTTTCATAAACAGTTTTTTGTCATCTTGACACCCCCCACCCCCGATCTACTTACTTAAGAATAGCTGAAAAGCTACCAGTTTTATTGCATACATTTATTTTTAAACATGATTAATATATTTATCAAATATTAATAAACGTGTTTTGACACGTTTACAAAATAATAAATGATCCTAGATTGTAGCTTCAACTCTAAACTCTTTAACCTCATTAACAGAGTTAAGCTGAAGTTTATTAAGCTTTAAGCAGAGTTGTTGAGGACCATATAGGGGTGGTGTATGAGTATGTTTCTAAAGAATTGGCCCATTATGGATTGATGCCAAACTTTTGCAAACACAGACCAGTTGGTCATGCAAACCTTTGCTTTCCATGCTCTAATTCTTTTAAACATCCCAGACCCACAGTGCTCACTTGTTTGGGTCAGTAGGAGAAAACATGGCAGAAAGGACAATAGCGCAGAACCCATTTCCACCTAACAATAGCCGAATGCCACCCATGCACTCCCTCCCCGAGACGCACTGATTGTGGTCTGTTTGAAAAGAGACTGACAATTAAGACATGGGAGATTATGTCAATTAGTTGCTTATGTCCCACCTGACTGCACCGCCTCGTCTCCTGGGGTCTGCAGGGGTCAGAGTTCATGACCTCACCGCCAAAACACCAAGGCTGCTACCCTTCAGCCGCGGTGGCGGGACTGTGACTCTGTGGACGGTCTTAGCAACCTTCCAGTCTTGCACAAAAACATATACCAATACACTTTCACTTCCCTCTGACCCCCTGTGCGTCCCTGCTCGCCCTTGACCTCCAGTGTGGCGTGTGTGAAAATAAGAGAAAGAGGGGGTCAAAAGGCCTGCTGGAAAGAGATTTATTTATTGGCTGATGCTTGTCTTTCCAAAAGTGTGTAAATCTTCTCTCTAGCGGAGCACTTATGCGTTTATGTGGGTGTGTGATGAGCATGAACTTTAGCTTCCTCTGATGTGTTTGTGAAAGTATTTGTTTTTGTCTGAGTTATTCTGGAAGTGTTCAGTGCAAACAGGTGTGGGCGCATGTCTGACTGCAAATAGCTATGAATCCTATTTAATGCAACTGTGTGTAAAGGAGTGTGTGTGTGTGTTTGTACGCATATCTACTTTCCATTTGGCTGTAAATCTCTGCGCTGACTTGTTGGTTCAGTAGGCACACAGCAGTATTGGGACGCACTGATGGCCTTCACAGATGGCTTCAGGACCTGAGAACCGGAGATGCTCCACTCAAACTATTAATTTATTCATTTTCCACACCGCCGTCAATGTGATTGTTTCCGAGCACTAGAATCCCCTGAGAAATGGTCGGTTGTTAATTTTTTTTTTCTAACTTTGTCACCAGTTTCGACCTTTACACACACTCCCTGGGCGCCGTCTTTTTTGCTCAGGGTTGATAACCTTGCTTTGTGGATTCAGTCCTTGTGGATTGTCTAAAGGGCTTTGAATACATCAGTTTGTAAGAGTCTGTAAATTAGTTCTGTAGTTTAAGGGCAATGCAGTGTGTACAGAAATGTTTGCTTCTTCTTTAAATCATGTTTCTACTGATCAAAGCTGAGAATATTTTATTGATATGCGGTTTAAAGACTTATCTTTGCTTAAGCACTTCCTTTCGTTATCAAAAAATATTTTTACTTTATATTAGCAGAAAATTTCAATTTATTTGCATTCGAGTGGGATTTTCCCCAGCTTCCTTTGACAGTCTTAACTATAATTTCCCTTCAGCTTTTGTCTTAAGTTTTTTTTTTTTTTACACAAGTTTGAGATAGAAACAGGACAAACAAAGGGAAATGTGGCATAATGTGTGTTAAAGGGCATGTATTATGTTAATATTTAGCCTTACAAAGTAAATGATGTCCATAAAATCTACATTACTATTGACAAGCAAAATTATTTATAAAATATGAGTTATTTTGGTGAGCTCTTTTCCTAACTGGAATGAAGACGTCTTGATCTCTGAGGCACCGCCTTTCACTCCTTGTGGGTACCGTCCATATGATGATGTCACCCTAGAGAAGGCCTCAGAAGGTGGGTGTTTTTGGTGTTACTTGGGGGCAATGCTGGCAGCGCAGACTCTTCCTGGAAGGGGCTGTTCCTCACTTGTCTGCATCACATTGTGAGGACCTGCTTGTTTTCGTGGGTTGGAAGGGGCTGGTGCTCAGAGCAAAGGGTTTTAAAGGAATCTGATGTGTGAATGGATCATAATTCCACTTTGGGGTAGTTTTTCACAATAGGACTGAATATTGTAATACACTTAAAAGTTCAAAAAAGTTGATTTTGCGTGATGTAGGCCCTTTAAGTTAGGAATATGATTCGTGACATCAATTGAGTAACAATTAACAACGATGTTTAACCTTTTGGTCTTAATGAGTGAAGCATGAACTATGAGATTGTTCTCTTAAAAACATCAGACACATAATTTCTCATTAAGGGTACTCAAGATGTAATCAGATTACACACACTTTTGGGATTACTTAAATTTTATTCAGGATCAGCATAGAAACAGATGGACACAAATTTCTTCCTGAAGCTGGATTATAATCAGTTTTTTAATCAGCTTTTTAAATACTTCTTTGTTTTTGTCAGTTTAAATGTTTACGGACAATCAACTGCTTTCAGGAATTCCAAATTTGGGTAGTTATCAGCACAATATTAGTAATGGCAGATAAATTCATAAAATCTCTGGAATTAGTGGTGTAGAACCAAAAATGCTTTAAAACTGGGGCTTGTGACAAGAACTTATGTATTTGATTAATAAACTTGAAAAATATTTATAATCAAAGTCAGATTCATGAACAAACAGACAGAGATAAATGATAAGAAAGAAGATATCCTGAGAATTGGATACTTAAAAACTCTGGGCATGATTGACTGAAATGAAGACAGCTGTGTTGATCGTTCACCTGAACCTGCTGTGACCAGGAAAGCTGAAAACAGAACATGACAAGAACAAAGAAAAATTAAAATAAAATGAAATAACACAAACCTCATATAGAAATATATGTATTTATGGTATAAATGTTTTTGCCAACAATTCCAGTCAGATAAGTTAAGATTTGACTGAAAGATGAATGCATCAGCATGGCTTGGACAAAAATACTTTAAACTAGTGGAGACTTGGTGGTTTCTCTTGAAAAATACAATTGATTAAAGATAATTGGTTATTAATATAAAACCCTTGATTTTTCACTGCTTTTGATCAAGTTTAAATATTAGTTTCTGTGTTGATTTTGGTCTAATTTGTGTCCAGATGACATTATTCTTTAGTACTTTTCCTTATGAACTAGACAAATGAATCAATGCATTTTTACACATACATAGAGTTATTGAATAACCACAAGTAAAATATTTTAATAGATAAGTAGATAAAAAGTAGGATGAGATAAATGAAAGTTTGACTATGACTGAATGGATCCGTCTGTCACAAGCGTTCACTTCAGGGCTGGTTCCTGAACCGAACATAAATCTGATTCATGAGCACAAGCTCAATTCCCCAAAGAACTTCATCACGCATGCAGGGAAACTATTTTCTCAATTATTAAAGTTTTTTTTTGTTAGATCACACCCATCTTTGGCTTTTCTTTCAAAAATGTGGAACCAGATCACTTTATGATGAACAAATGAGGGAAATCATTTTACATAAAGTTAGCTGTGACTTCTGGAATGTCAACCCAAGTGCAGAGTGTGAGTAAGTGTGTGACGTGTGTTCTGTTCAGCTGTGAAAAAGGTGCTGCTTATCAGCACACAGCAATGAAAACACACAATGTGGCTCCTGTTCCACAGTTTCTCCCTGTGTGTGTGTGTTTTTATGCTGCTGGAATCCATTTCCTTCTTTTATTTATGTAGTTTCATTCATCTTTGTACGTCTAACCATAATAGTAAACATTTTACTCCTTGATGTCCATTCAAATTATCATTTTTTGTATAAAGAAAAACAAGAAGAAGTGAGCATGTAGTGTCTGTGTGCCTTTTTGGCGTTGCTGGTCCCTCATCAGGCCCTTATTAACTACACAAGTGACCTTTGAGGAGGTGCTGATGGGTTTCTTTGGGACTGAGCCAGGTTTCTCTCCTGTTGCCCTTTCAGCTTTTCCTTTTTTCTGCCTTTTCCATTTTGCTCCCAACATGAACAACAGATAACTTTTTTCTTCTGCTGGATGAAAACTTTCTGATTGAGATTTTTCCACCTCTGTCGCTTATGACAGTTCAAAAATGGTCCTTAGCACTCCATCCTCCCTTGTTTTTCTCTATCTCAGAGAACTGCTCACCATGTCCACGAACTTTTGGGAATGGATCCCTGCTCTGCTGGCGTTCACACTTCAGATACTCTCCAAAACTCTCCTCATTCCGGGAAATATGGGTGGAAGACACTTCACATTGCGGAGGGTCACAGTTGATCCATCTTGGAGAACGAAACCCTTCTGATCTTTTTTATTGCTGTAAATTAGTTTTCTGTGCGTGTCCTGAGTGATTAGAAGAAGACATGGTTTTCATTAAGTTGGTCATCTTGCACTGCAGCCTGCTGTCTCTCTGTTTCATCCCCTTTTTTGTGTTTTGCCTCACTTTCTGCCATTACTACAGTGATAATGTTCACATCAAAGTTGTCAATAATGTTTTGGGCGTATTTAAAAAAAAATTCATAGAGTCTGACGATTATGTTTTAGACAGCTAAGAGCTCTCTTCCAAAATGTTCTTCAGCTTTTATGTGGAGAAGACATCAACTCGTCATGGATTTCTTTGAGCCAAATTGCTCCAGGCGCCACACACATAAAGGATCTCAGCATTGAAAAACATTTACAAATAATGTGTGATTTAAAAATCATGCCTCATTTTCATGCCGTTAAGCCAGTGGGGAATGGGTATAATATCAGTCAAGCAGAAGCATCACATTTCTAATCTGTTTTAGCAGCAAGTGTTTTGTTTGAGCTTAAAGAAAGTTGCATGAACATAAAGGCGGAGTCTGATTCAAGCAGGTTTTGTTTCTTTAAAAAAAAAAAACATTTGAGGCAAGAAATAAATCAGTCTTTTTTTTTGTATTCCTAATACATATATGTCGAGGCCCCTCGTTCTATTTTAAAATTTAAAGCCAACTCAGATGTTGCTCATGTTGCAGTTCCTGAAATCACCACTGGATGCTGGTTTCAATTTGATTCAAACACTTTTATAATATTTGTTTTGTTTTCTACGATTTCTACAGTCAGTAATTATTACTGTAATTCAGTATATGCACTTGCCATCCATTCTAGCAAATAAAATGTATAATTTATATATTTTGTGTGAAAGTCGTCTCTAATATGAAGCAACTTAATAACTCCTAATCACACGCTTTGTAAAGACAATTAAGAAAAATAGGTTTTGCAGCATTCCTCTCGTCTCAAAGCTGTCAGAACTGGATTGACTGAAGATCACAACTTAATATTAAAACACTGGTGAGTGACTTATAATATCATTCCTTCTTTAATACAAGAGACAAGTATGTGGGGCACATCTACATTTCTTTTCCTCAAATTTCTGATTTTAAAAGTCTGTAATATTATTTTTTATGAGACATAGATAGTATCAAGCTTTGACTCTTAATAATGTCAGTTTAAGATGCAAAAATATTTACACGAAAGTTCAGGGGGGAAAAAAACACCTTATTTATCCACTGTCTCAAATTAGATACACACATTTTTAACATGGTGTAATTTTAGGCTGCAAGTGGACATTTAGAAAAAAAAATCAATAGATGAACTATTTTCACCATTAAGTATTACAAATTAGCTATTTTTTTCCAGCAAAGGTCCAAAGCAGCCATTTTGAATTGACTGGGAAATACTCTTCTACTGCCCCTAGTGGAATGATGGTGCACTACAGGGTAGAAAACTCGGAGCGATTGATATACAAATGGTTTTCAAGTTAAGTTTGGATCATGCAATATGATCCAAATGGTCATATAGGGTATGTTATATATTTAGCATTTTCAAAGTGAAACATTGGGCCTTACACATGTGATCTTCAGCTGTACGTTTCTAAATGCATTACATAATTGACATGATTAACAATTGAAACTGAGGTACTTATTTTTTCTGCACAAAAAAGTAATTTTGTTATTATTTTATTTTTAACAACACCTTATTGTAGTGTTTTTCTAATTCTCACTTAGTGGAACATTCGTTTTTTCTTTAGTAACGACACAACAACAAGACATTTTAAAGTTATTCTTTATAAAAATTTCAAATATATTTTTTGTCATTTTCTTTTGATAGAAAACAAATATCTATCTTGATAACAGGACTACACGGAGGTTAAAATGTTAGACAAAATTGTGAAAATAGTTTTTTCATTGTTACAGCAACAGTGTATTTTTCTTTTACGATTTCTGCTTTCATACCATGAGAGTTTAACAGAGGCAAAATTTAAGGGAAAAGAAACGTGTGGAAAAATTGCAATCTTTAGAGACGTATCAAACCAATAATGGGTTCTGTCCATGGTCTCTCTTTTCTTTTTGCCCTTCATTTGTTTTCGGTTGGATGTCAACTTCCTTCTTCCAGGATCTTCCAAATTTTCCAGAAAATAGTGCTGTACAAAGTCAGTCCAAGCATCATAAAGTCCAGTGGTCCAAATCTTCCTTCCCATAGGAGATAAAACAGGAGAAAAGCTATCTAATAGCATCTGTATGAATTACATACTTTAAACATTATTGAAAGATAAGTGAGTCATCTACATTTCTTTCCTTTGATGTGTTTTATGTTGGTGTTCATGAGCACCGGCACATCCTGCACTGCTTCAAGAAAACAAACATGGCCTTAGCTCTACTTTTCTTCAGTCTGTCTATGATCATTAAACTGCAGCGTTTATAGTACAACAGATTTTTTGACAAGATTACCGATTCAAGCGACTGTTTTTATGTTATCAGAAGAACATTTATGATAAGTGAGTCAAAGGCATCTATCTCAGATCAGATGGAAGTTAATGAAACAGAATTATGTGTTGATGGAGTGGGGTGAACAGTTGTGTCACTGGAAAACGGAGTGGTAGGTGGGGCACTGATAGGATTTCATGTACTTTATGGCAAACTTGAGCTCCTTGCTCTTCTTGTCCCACTTGTGAATGGACATGAGCAGCAGCTGCTGGTCCACTTTGCGGCCCATGATGAGGAAGTTGGAGCCCAGACTGTCCAGCTGGGAGCACGGGCAGTTGGCGCCGTTCTTAATGTACAGCGTGAGTTTCTTCAGGTCCTTCTTTCTCAGCACTCCCTGCTTCAAAACTTTCTTCTTCTTTTGAGCTGCAATCAGCTTCCGGTCACCTTTTTCCTTTTTCACCTCCTTGATTTTCATCTTCAGGACTGGAAAAGAAAGAAGGTAGATATGAAATCTCAGTTTTCTTTTGACAAAATGTCTAAATTCTTTAGAAAATCCCCATTTCTGTGCTACAAAATCTCCTTTTAAATTTTTTTGGGGTATTCTGAAAAAGTTTTTAGTTTCTTTTAATTTGTTTTTTGATGATTTACTAGAGTTATAATTTACCAAAAACGCAGACAAGAGTTTGCATTGCAAAGACAACATTTCAGTGCTTAAGAAACGTGAAAACCTTTATATAGGTTGTAAATACAGTATTTCTATTTTTTATTCTATTTTATTATTATAATTATTATTTTTTAACTTCTTAGGTCCAAGGCTGCTGCAATTTCATTGTATCCCCATGTGCAATGACAATAAACGTTCTGATTCTGATTCTGATTCTGATAGATGTAATGATGTTACTTGGGAATAACAAGCTGAGGTTTTGTGCAGCATTAAGGTCAGATAGTCTAAATTTGGCAGATCTTGAAGAGTCCTGCTTTCACGCAAAACCTTCCACATCCATTCAGAATCTGAATTTTTTTGGAATGAATGTTAAACAAAAAGTATGAGAGATGAAGCTACGCAAATAATAAAACACAAACCTCCAACACTTAATATATAGTGTAATAATCTTCTGCATCTGCACCATCATGGAGTGAAAATGACTAATAACTAATATCCTTATTGGTATTATTGGTCACCTTTTATTTTTTCATTTCTTTGTTCAGTGTTCATGTTATGTTGCTAGTATTTTAGACAGAATAAAACAATTGGTAAAAAATGAAGCGGCCAAAATATTATTACTAAGTAGGCACAGATTCTGCAAGTTGTTCCTCTTAAAAAGATGAGAAATGTCTGTAATGTTCATTATGGATACATGTCAACTGTGAGAGACAGAATGGAAGAAAAGAATCAAATTGTTGGAATTATTTTTGGAGAATTTATTTATATAATAGTGCATAAAATAGATCTTTACCGTCTTCAAACAAGCAAGACAGACTTGCTACTTCTTCTTAAGAAGCTCTTCTGTCCTCCAGACACCTGTCCACACCCTTTAACATTCAGACTGCAACTTCACTAAGACCAAAGAGCTGTCAGGACAACAAAGATCCTTCCACTAAAAGCTCCATGGTTGATCTCACCTATAAGGTACAGATGATTTTGAGAGGGAATGGAGCGTTGCATCCCACGAACACCACTGTGAAGTATGGGGACGGAAATACCATGCTTTAGGGTCCTTATTTTGCAAAGAAGACAGGCCAACTGATCTGCATTTCGGAAAGGGCCATATGTGGTTAGATTTTGGGGATAAATGTCCATCAGTGAGTTTAGAAGACGAAATATGGCCGGATCTTCCAGTAGAACAATGATCCCAAACCCTTCATCAAGACAATGAAGATGTTGCTTTCTAAAAAAAAACATAATGGTTCTGGAGTGACTCAGTTAGATCTTAGTCAAAATCTGTGAAGGGAATTCAAAGTCTGTATTGGTCAGCCACAAAACTGCACAGCTCTTGAGAAGATCCGTATGGAAGAATGGACCAAAATAGCTGTTATACTGTGTAAAAACCTGGAAACATTTGACCTCTGTCAATGTCAACAAGAGTTACATTATAGCAAAGTGTATCAACATATTACAGACCACGTCATTTTAAGTGAAACAATTTGCAGAATCAGAGACTGTCAAATACAGTTTCCCCCTCTGTAGATTCACTATCATTGTTCGCTGTGATACTTGAGATGTTATTATGACACAGCAGACTCAGCTTTTCATGGTTAGTAAAATGCTGTCTCATGATCATAAGATGGTATTTTTACATCGATGTATTAATAGAGAACAAGCAGGTATTTCAGAGCAGCTAATCTGTGTGAACATTTTGACAGATGAAATTAATCAAGGGTTTGGACGGAGGCGAGGGATCGGTATGAGTCGCCGCTTGCACACCCAGGTCGGTTGGACCGCGGCCATTTTTCACTTCTCGCCTGCTTGCCTATGGTTGTACAAACACCCCTCAGTGTGAACGCTGCACATGTGAAGTGATCGCATACTCGAGAAGGAATGTGTTCCTGGTCCTTCACGACTTGCTCCGCACGCGTGTTTACGTGCTGCACTTGTGTGCCTACACGTGTGAGTAATTTTGTGAATGACTGCATTCAGGTAAGTGTTCAGTAAAAGGCCACCATTTTTTTGTTGTTGTTTTGTTTCTCCTCTAAATGGACATCCACGTTGAGTCATATTGAGTCAGAAGTAAAGGAGAGAGGCCCAGTGTGCAGCCTGGCAAGCATCTTTGTGACAAGCTGTGGCTGCGTCTGTACACAAACTCACCCCCTCTAATGAGAGCAGAGAGAAGCGGGCTGTCATCTTGAGAAGAAACAGATTTTTCTTTAAGCTAAAGCGAGGGGTTGCCAACTGCGTGAATGTGTGCTGCCAGATTAATATTGCAGCCGGCCTTTTCTCATCGCATGGCGCTTTACAAAAAGATTAAACATAGACAACACCACATTAAAGGGGTTATACCTCTACAGGACACAACCGTAGAAAGGATTGATCTTATCAGTACAGATCCTTTACTTTGTGTTAGACATTTCTGTCCTATTACAGAGTGCATGTTTAGGTATTCATGTTTTATTTTATTTGAGAAAAAAGGTGTTTTGTATTATTATAAAAAGTTTTGTTGATAAACTGTATGAAAATTACATTTTACAAAACAAAGAACATTATTTTTTCTATTTTCTTTCTATGAAAACAGAATTTCAAAAATGTCCCTAATGCTTTATTGAAAAATACAATTGGTTCAAAATTAAAATAAATCAAATTTTTGTGCATTTGTTACCACATAATCAGATTTCTATTTTGATTTGCAACTGTTTGATTTGATCATTTTTTACAATATACAAAACAATACAAAATATTTGGAGAACAAAGTTTTTATTGTTATACTTTTTTGGCTTGTGGATGCAAATATACATCAAACCACTTTGGTCAGTAAATTATTTTAAAGTCCCACTCCAATAGTCTTTTTATCTTTGTAAAAGTGTTCCCAGTGCAGTATTTTTATCATAATTATGCAGTTTTAGGCAAAATCAAATGTAATTTACTTGTACATAGTTTCTGGAGAGTGGCAGTAGTTCATTAGAAATGCACCTCTGAGTTGTGGGCAGGTACGTTGGGGTGGAGAAAGCCTGCCCTAAGTTCCCATCATCCCTTTGTTTACACTCTTCCACTATCTTACAGCCCCTCACACCCCAACATAATATTACTGCAAGAAAAATGGTGAGCAATACCGGCTACATATTCACATTCTTCAAAAATAAACTTATGGTTTGGACCCCCTCCACACCACTTTAGATGTCCCTAACTTGTCGTTTTTTTGACATGCTGGCTGTTCCCAATACACCACGAGTCCCCAACCCTCGGGACGTGGTACCAGATGCAGTAACAGACACGGTTAGGGTTAGAGTAGTCCAGGTCCCGAGGGTTCGGGACCTCTGATTACCGTATGCATTCTTTCCCCATCTGTGGCCCGGTACCAAGGACCGGTTCGTCATCTGGGGGTTGGGGACCCCTGATTTAATGGTAACAGTCACCATGTCAAAAAATGACAAGATAGGGACACCCAAAACATTATTTTAACTCCTAATTCATCATATGTGGATGTACGGTTTGGGCCCCCTCCTCGCTACTTTGGGTGTCCCTAATTTATCACTTTTAGATGTGCTGGCTGTTCCCATTAAACGGGTCCCGAACCCTCAGGACCCAACAAACGCAGTAACAGACACGAATAGGGTTAGAGTACCGATCCAGTCCGCGTCCTGGTACCGGACCAGTAGAGGTCGAAAGGGTTGGGGACCCCTGATTACTGTATGCATCTTTTTCTGGTCTGTGGCCTGGTAGTAAGTGGCTCTCAGATTGGTACCGGTTTGAGGCCTGGAAGTTGGGGACCCCTGATTTAATGGGAACAGCTAGCACGTCAAAAAATGTGTTGGGGACAAGTTGAGGACATCCAAAACTTCAAAAAGTGTCGCAGAGGGGCCCAAACCATGCGTCCATACTTGATAAGTTAGAAGTGGGAATGCACTGAAACTGGAACTATGTAGCCAAATAGTTTTGAGCCAATGCCAGCTCGGATGAGGAAAACAAGGAATTGTCTGCAATTGGATTCATCTGAATGGAGCAGAGCAGGAAGCTTGGGGCCTGTCGACTGTAGCACCTCTACAAGCTTTTTCAAACAACCGTTTTTTTTGTTTGTTTTGTGAGTCACAATTTGGGAAACAAATAAATAAAAAAATGCAAATTTACACTTACTTTTTTATGTATATCCAACATTTTGAAAAAGAATTCCACAAGATCACATTAAAAACCCCAAAAACATGAACTTCATTGCAGTGGGTGTTTAATTTAGCATTTACTTGAAAGCAAACAAACAAAAAAAAAAAAACGATTTATATGTGTAGAAATAAATTTAGGGCGTCAAGGGGTTAACTCCTTTAGGACACAATTTCAATTGCAAAAAAAAAAATCTCTTCATATTTTGTAGTTCATCACTTGTATAGACTTTACAACAAGCCACCCTCCACATGGATACTAAAAGACTCAATTTGTGCCTAAAGTCTAAAACTGTTAGCATGATATGAGGCTGGACTGCTGATTTGTCTTTTTCAATTTCCTTACCAAAGTCGCTGGCGCAGTAGTGCTCCATGATGTTGTCTGTTTTCAGCTCGTTGTCGCATGGTGGGCAGACCTTCGGCACTGAAAGGACAGGGAAACACTTTGTCATCATTTGCAGTGAATGATTTTTTACTCTGGGTCATTAAGGCCCGATTAGCTGATATTTAACAGCTGGGGTCACAGCAAGTCGAGCCAAAGTCGTGGCGGTGCAAAACACTTAAACCTTGAATACATTTGAGTCACATATTTCCAGCCCCCTCCTGCTCCTCTTGTCAGAGGCGATTTGCCGGGGAGCAAATATTCAGTCCAGTCCAGCAGACTGACTGATGTTTGCCCTGCAATTACACTGGAGAAAATGTTTTTATTCTGCCCGTTGTATATTTTGGTGGTGCAGGCGTGGTCTTGGCTGTGCAGAAAGATAAACGCTGCGGCAGGAGCTGCTGAACATGGTGAAAAGTGGTTCAGTACACAAACACAGCCAGCTCTCGGGCCACACACCAACCGCACATTGTGAAACAGCGAGAGGAAAGGTCTGTTTATTTGTAACTCCAAATTTATGGTCACGCAAGCTTTGCCCAAGAGCACGTTTGGCACTGGCTTGCTTTGATATGAGGTTTTGGAGCTGTGCACCTACTGAGCGGAGACACATCATCATCGGGATCTTTTATCACTCTTCAATATAAAAATTTTAAAACAACATAACCCGTCCTAAGAGGTTGGTTTAATATGAGCCCACCACTCTAAAAACAAAGCCTTAAGCCAAGCTAGTCAACCACATATAGTATAAGGAGTGAAGGAGAAAAGGATGTCTTGTAGAAATCTTCACACCACATATGCAGTCAGCATCTTCATATCAAAGAGATCTGAAACAAGAGATGACTGGTTTGGAGGGAAACCGGCGCTGCCACTGCTGAGTGAGCGGCCTTTTTCCAGAATAACTCCTTAAAAGAAAGTTACATTTTCAGTGATTCACCTACCACAATGTCTAAAATATGTCCTCTCCACTCAGTTTTCTACTCTACTCACAAAAACCTTTCTTAAAGTCCCCCTATGTCAATTTTGTTTTATTTATAAAACACATTACCAGTAGTGTTTTAATTATGATTATGAAGTTTTTAACCAAAATCTCACAACATAAATGTCTTAAAAAGCCATTTTTCATGAAGTTTTGAAGCCTCTGTTGCCAAATTCGCCTCTGAGGGGGCGTGGCTTTTGGAGCTGAGCAGCTCCGCCCCTGGCACCTTTTTCTGATTATGATAGCTATGTGTCTCGCTAGCGTAAATCTTCACTGCTGCTACATAAAAATGTCAAGCAATATCAGTAATATCCAGCCGTATCGTTTTGAGCCGGATGTCAGCTTGAATGAGGAAGTGAAGAACTTCGTGGACCAAACCTGCTACAAAACACTGATTTTTCAAAGACTCTTTTAGCTAATTCTCCAATGTTACTGTGACCAATACATTCAATCCATTGATTTCTCAGCTCAGCATCTTTGAGAAAATAATGAAAGCTGATTTGACCACGGAAATGCAAACATTGACTTCAGTCAATACCACCTTGAGCTAGGCACGCTAGCCGGGCCAGATGAGGGTCCTGCTGCATTTAGTGCATGTGCAGCAGAGCTGTTGTGACTTAAGGAAGGCTCATTGTCTGTGACAGTTTGATTGACTGCAATTCAAAAGGAGAAATACTCAGAAATCCAAAAACAAAATGAGTTCTTATTACATCTGTTCTCTTTCATAAGAAAAATGCCACACATACATGTTAAAAACTCAAAAACATGGTTTTCATTGGTGGGGGACTTTAAACACATGGGACAGTCCTCGCACGGTTCGACCCCCGGGGTAAAAATCAGAGTTCAGAGGTTATCACCCCAGTCCAGACCTCAGCGTCTGGACAGATAATCACAGGGGTCAAAGTTTGGCATGCTTCGCCGCGTGGGTCACCGGCATGTGTGTGCGTGCGCATGTGTGCGTGTCAGAGGTAGTGGAACCATGTTCTTGTAGAGTAACTGCCAGTTTTTTTGTTTTTTTTTCTCCACAGAGGGTTCCCATGCTTTCACAGGCACAGGCCTGAGCCCAGGGTCAGGCTTGTAATTGTCTGGTGCTGACATGAAGACTGAAACACGCACTTTCTCACACACACAACCACGCACCGACGGCGAGGAGCAGAGAGCGAAGCGTCTCTGGATTTGTCCGTTTTGAGCGATTTCTTTGAAGCCGTCGCGTCTTATTGGGCCCGCATGGCCATTCATTCTGGTTTCACCGGGGTGGTATGCTGAAGGAGGTCCAGCTGAGTTGGTGCCAGACCATATGTCAGAAGAAAGCAGCGCCTCCATGGCTCTTAGTTGAGTTTGGACGGAACCCCACGGTTTGGATCCCACTGAGAATTCACTTAAGCAGTAAGTGCCCTCATGACTGGTCTCTATTGAGGAAACCTGAGTCATGTTCTGATGGAAACAGATGCCCCATGGCTCAGTACTTTATATATATACTTCTTTCCTGGATGTACTTCTGTAGCAAATATTTTCTCATCATTTTAAATCAATGTAACTTTTTTTTTGTATTTATCCTTGATTAAAGTGTATCTCTTGTCATGGCCAACTTCAGCCTTTGGACTAGTTTTGATATTGGCTTGCTTGAGTAGAAATTCATTTTGAATGTTCTCATTGATTTTGACAAATAATATTAGTACAAAAACCTACTGATATAGATGATGACTGGTGATTAGATCTGTTTTTGTAGGGAGTTGTTTTATTTTAGAAAGTCCTGGACTTAATTTTTCAAACATCAAGCCAAAGTGGAAATGATGAACAGCAAGAGTCCAAGAATTTAGCAGAACAACTTGACTCAAGTCTTTCTTCAAAGTTAATATCGTCCCTTATTGGATTCCTGCTGTGCCTAAAGAAACCTCCAACAAAAAGGTATTGAGCGTACGAGTCTTCGCCTGATGTTACTGGGGGAAACGATGTGAAAGGTCATCTGTAAGACAAACAGAAGGCGACCTGCTTGAACAGCGTGGTCACCTGATTGCCTGTCATGTCTCTTCCCTCATCGCCCATCTCGACCATTCATGAGGAGGATGGTTTCATTCCAAAAATGTCCAGGTCGGCTCTTTAAGCTAGTCCTCATTTGCGGACTGAGCAGCAACACTTATGATGTTTGCAGAGCTAAAATTGAGCAACGTGTGTGATTTATGTTCCTGGTCCCAACATCTGTTTAAATGTGGCATGCAGACAGACAGACAGAGGAGGCCCTAAACATGGCCCAAAGGCACTGCGTAACCCCACCCCATCCTCGATTCCCCAAAACAAAACGTGCTCCCTGCATCCCATACGGAACAGAAACTGGATGCAAGTTCTCTTCTGTACACGGAGAGTTGGATCACATTTTCTTTTTTCATGTAGCAGCCAGGTCCACATGAGTGGCATCCATTGTGCTGCTGCAGCCATGACAGAGTAGCCTGTCCCCTTTAATGTAGGTGTAACCTAAACCAGTCACAAAGAAAGACTTCGCTAAAGGTAATATCGTCCATTTGGGACTTTACCTAGATTATTCTAAAAGAAAAAATATATAAAAGGCTTTGATGAAAATCACGTTTTTGCCTTTTTAACATGTATGTGTGAAATAATACTTATGAAAGAGAACAAATGTATTAAGAATTGATTTTGTTTTTGTATTTCCAAGTATTTCTTCTTTTAAATCGCTGTCAATCAAACTGTCACAGACTGGCTCTGTTTGAATTAATGATCCTTCTTTACGTCACGACAGCTCTGCTGCACACACGCTAAACCCCTCATCTGGCCCGGCTAGCATGTCTAGCTCAGGTGCTGGAGAAGAGAAGATGACGTCTTCCCATTGACTACAGTCAAATGAGCCACCGTTCGCATTTCTGTGGTCAAATCAGCCGTCACTGGATTTTCTTGTGTGAGT
Organism: Oryzias melastigma; assembly: GCF_002922805.2. Taxonomy (NCBI): domain Eukaryota; kingdom Metazoa; phylum Chordata; class Actinopteri; order Beloniformes; family Adrianichthyidae; genus Oryzias; species Oryzias melastigma. Next base: position 22,113,682 of record NC_050526.1, read on the forward strand.
TTCATACAATATTTATGGTAGAAAGACTTTGAATGCTAGAAAATCTCTGTGAGATTCCGCTGACCTTCTTGATGTGACCACGGAATTGTGAACGACGGCTCATTTGACAGCAGTTGTAAAGGATTGTAAATAAATGAAAGACCATTTTAATGTTAGATTTAATTATTTTCCCCAAGAACTCTGCTTTTATAAACCAATGGATTGAATGTGTTGGTCACAGCAACGTCAATAAACATTGGAAAATTATCCACAATAGTCTTTTGTGAACTGGAAGGAGAAAGAATCAGGATTTTGAAGGAAGTTCGGTCATAAAAAAAATATTTTATGTAGCAGTGGTGAAGATTTAGGCTACAGAGACACAGAGCTATCATAATCAGACAGGGGGGATCAGGGGCGGGGCTACTCAGCTCCAAAAGCCACGCCCCCTCAGAGGAGATTTTGGAAACAGAGTCTTCATATCAACATGAAAAAATGTCTTTTTAAGACATTTATGTTGTGGGATTTTGGTTAAAAACTTCATAATCATAATTAAAACACTACCAGGAATGTTTTTTTCTAAAATTAGAAAATAAATTAATAAAAACATATCACATTTATGAGGCTTTTTATCTTTTCACTGACTGAAAGCAGAGTTATATTGCATCATTTAAATCCTGCTGCAATTAATGTACCTCAACATTGACAAGCTCTACGACCAACACACCCCGCAGAAGAATGTGTGACGCATCCCTCCCTCTCCCTCTGATATTTAGCAGTGTCACAAACGTTGCACTAATATCTCAGGAAATTGCAAAAACCCTTTCAAAATGTGTCATGGTGTGGAAGAACATCTCCTAAGCAAACTTTGGAGAAACAACACTGTCAGTATTTATCATAGCCATTTATTTACTGACACGGGCAACAGCTAAACGCCGCATCATTGGGCCGGAGTTAATGGAGCGGCAGAAACTGTTGTCTGCCTAACAGACCAAGCTCAGCCGGGCTTTTCTGCTCCAGCAAAATGGGCCTCTTTCTGTCACCCGTATTGCTTGTGTTCCCGGTAAAACATAAAGACTTTTGTTTCACTTAATCACACCCCACAGAGCGCTGACACACACACATGTGCCAAATCTTATCACTCGCACACAAAATGATCTCAATAGTGGCAGTTTTCTTTACTTTAAAGCAGAGGGGTGAAAAGTGACTGTAACCCAGTAGTTTCCACAGACACTCAAAAGCATGCTGGGTTGTGTAACTGCAGAATAAATCACAGCATCTGGGCCCTCCTAGATGTGGAGAGCACCAGGCACAGTGCTCAAATCTCGATTGACCCATCTCCTCATGATTCAGATGGATTACAGCAGGATTTCTTTCATGATCCCACATAAAGAGCACCAATCAAAGATGCCGAGGTTTGCAGAAAGCTCCCTTCTAAGAGATATTTGATGAAATTCCCTTTTTATTATGACTGGGTGATTTTTTTTCTTTACTTGCAAGTGTGTGTAAGCGTGCAAATGTCGGTGTGCGGTTGAGAGTTTGTCCTCTGGATGAGCTTATCGGCACATCGGAGAATCTCTGGTGAGAAAACACCAGTGACCAAGTCTTTGGGCATGAAGCAATGCGAGTTCACTCCAATTTTTTAGCAAAACAAAGACACAGATCCATATCTACAACAAGACTCCTTTCTTTAGCTATTATAAATCCTGATTCTGCCCTTTTTATTTGTTCCCAAAACAGCTGTAAATGAGAAAACTTTGTAATGTTCTTTGTAATCTTGCCACCTCTGATCCTTGTTTGTCTAGATTGCTTAGGAATGTGACAGATGAAGTTAAAGCTTCCTCCCACTTGGAGAGCATGTGCAAAAATAAATTACAACTCTGGAAAGCAAAAAAAAAAAAAAAAAAAAAAAAAAACTCATGGTTGATAACTGTCCTAGAAAAACAGAGCAGCGATTTTCTGTAATGGAACAAGTAAGCTGTGCACAATGTTGACCAGAAATCAATTTTCATTTTCTCTGCTTTTTAAAGACAATCAGGACAAATTGTTGTAAATCAGCATGAAAAAATATTAGGTTCTTTGGGCTTTTATTGGCTTTACTGCAGAGAAACTTAGAAAGAACAAGCTGTGGAGAAATGACAATAAACAAGGGAAGTAGTTCTTTTTATCTATTAAAGAAAGCAGAGAATGCAGCAGAAAACAGCCTTGTTAGCTAGACTGATGCACCGTCTGCCTCTCAGGATCCCCTCTCCATTTGGTTCTCCCAACAATCAGACTTTAACCATTTTCCTTCTCTGCCTCCTCTCTCTTGTTCCGTCATGTCTACTAATTATCAGGAGCTTAGTAATTGGCCGTCTGCTTAATTAGCCTGCTGGCTGCGAGACCCAACAAAAGCTTTGAGGACTGGGACACAGTGGGGACTGTCCCACTCCTCCGTCTTAAGACTCTCATCGAATCCCTCTCAGTGCTGATTGTTCTGTGAAAAGGCTGCTTAAATAGTCATGGTATTTGCACAAATACAAACACAAAGCTTAAAAAAGTTCCAACTCAATTTCCCTGAGCCCACTTTTGGCACATTTGTCTGTCTTCTCATCAAATTGAAAAGTTTTTATGAAGATTTTTCTGCTTGTAAGTGGTTCACCCTGACACAGGACATTCCCATTCACAACACTGATTGATTAGCTGTGGAAAGATGTCTACTGATAGGTGAGTGTGCGTACAAGTCTGCCTTTTTTCTTCTTCTAATTAAGAAATATATACATCCCAGTCAATTTATCTTAACTTGATGATCTGTCCTCTGGAGTCTCTCAGTCTCCGAGTCCTGTTGCTCCCTGAGGCGAGTCAGCTCTTCTGAACTGTCCACTTTCTCAAGAACTTTCCCCTTTAGCCTCCCGTCCCCCACAGTCTTTCACATAAACCACCAAGCTGTTCTTGTGGGATTGTGAATCTCATACAGCAGGTGTCCTGCTATAACCCAACCAAACCCTATACAAACAGTTATCTTTGTTAAGTATGAGTTGGTATTACCTGGAGGCAGGGTGGCGTGGTTTCCAGCGAACTGCATGGGGATGCAGAGGTCGTTATCGATGGGGAACTTGTCGCAGGTCAGCATCTCTGGCCAGGGAAAGCCATAAGTCTCCATCACTGGAGCGCAGCTGTCCCTGACAGCCTCACACAGAGATCGGCAGGGATAGATGGGTCTATCCAGGCATACCGGCGCAAACAGTGAGCACAGGAAGACCTGGGTATCAGCGTGACACCTTTTGGCAAGGAGGGGCACCCAGCTGCCCGCCTGCTGCTTGACTTCAGGCATGGTCTCGTGGTCCAGGAGGTTGGGCAGCCTCATCTTCTTGTAGCCCACGTTGTGGCACAGGCGCAGGTCGGATGGTATGTCCACACACTGCGGTTGTTTGGTGTAGAAACGACCATTGTGGAAGTTGTCCGACTGCCAGCTGTAGTAGTCGTACTCATCCGCAGCCACAATGGTATGCAGGAGGAGGGAGAGGAGCAACAGGCCAAGAGCCAGGCCGAAGGAGCTCTGGGTTAATGCCCACCTGGGGCTTTTTTGTCCGTGTGCCATGCCTTTCTGAGTTCAGAACAGCAATTCGAAAAGGTTGTATCCAAATTTTCCAAAGCAACTTTGCAAGAACAAAATGCAAAGAGGAAAAATTAGGCTAGCAAACAATCTGTATTCCTATTTTCCTCTATGGATGAAGCAAAAACTAAAGTTTAATTCCCTTCTTCCCCGGATGACAGCTCTCAAAGTCTCCTTAAATCACCTCCCAATATGACTGTGTGCCTCAGGTGTAATGGGGATGTGTGAGCAAACAAGTAAAACCTCTAATTGTTCTAACCTGCCTCGTCCTCAGCCTCTCACTCCTGCTTGTGCCCCCTCACAACTGTCTCCAGCTCGCCCCTGTGCTGTCTGCCTATCAGTTTGTAGCTGCAGAAGAGAATCAAGACTTTAAGAGGCAGCGGTGGCTGCTTTCCTCAGCTGCCTGCCCCCCTGACACGCTCACAAAACATTCATTTTTCCTACTGGCCTCCCCTAGATTCACTCACAGGAGCTTTGGCCAATCACAGCCATGAAGGGAGGCTCCCACCGGCCCTCAGGACACTCCCTCTGCCCCCTTACTCCCAGCAAGTTGACAAGAGGGAGGAAGAGACAAACTCACGGCAAGTTCGTCCGGCTTTGTTTTCATCTGTAAAAACATGCAGCAGATGCTGCGATAGACTGACTCAGATGAAACTGGAGAAGATTCAGTTATCAAAGTATGCATGTACCTATTTAAAACTACTCATTTAAACTGAGATCACTAAAATATTCAAAGAATGCAACAAGTGAGAGGAAGGTGCAGCGTAGCAGATGCCGACAGGTTGTGTACGGTTACAGGTGACTATAGGTGCTATGCTGTGAGTAGGGGTACACTGACCCTTCATCTCTTTCCATCAGGGCCCTGTGAAGACCTTCAGCTTTGCAGAAAAGAATCACATTTCGATTTGTGAACAGGAAATGTCTGGATCTTGTGCTACGTTCACATCAATGCAGGTTCAAGGGATTACTACCCATGAAAAGTATATGTAAACGTGCATAGTTGCACATTTTAGGTTTTAGCGTTTAAAACATATGCATTCACATGTCACTACACAATTTTTAAAGTCCTTTTCAGGCTCTACATACAAAACATGTGGCCATTAAATGCATGTCAAAAGTTAAACCATATAGGGGCTTGGATTTGGTAGGGACATATCCTTTTCAAAACACAGAAGTACCAGCTGTTTGAATATTTTCATGGAGGCTGAAATTATATGACACCAAGTCAGTCATATATAGGAATAGAGCTGTGAAAGAAAAAGCCTGGACCAAGATTCATGAGATTTGCACCACTTTGAAACTTTGCACCAAACCTCTTCTGGCTTTGAGTACATGTGCTAGTATCAGGTGGCGACAGTCCAGTGTGAACACCATGCTAAAAGCATGTTCAAGAATGTCAGTTTGACTTGTTCTTGAACATGTATCACATGTCCATGTGTACGTAGCTTCAGGGTGCAGGTTATAACGCAGGTCCAAGTTGTTTACAAACCTCACCGTTTCATCGTGATGTATAAGGATCGTGGTGACACAGGAGGAATCCCTTTGGGGACTATCACTCTTACACCTGAACCTGGATGAACTAAAACAGCACGTGACTTTGGATGATTCTAAACAAACGTGACACTGAGACAGTGAAATGTTGTGGTGTTCTAGATGAGAATCTAACAAGCTTTGGCTTTTTATTAGAAAATTAAAGATAAAATTCCAGAAAGGCAGACAGTCCATCAACAAACATTCAATAATAATGAAATCGATCAAAACAACGCGATATAGTTACAGGAAATCCGCATCACAAATAAAAAGCTAACATTATCTTTGAAACCCTTTAGCTTCAACAATCTTGGCAACACTTTCACTTTTTTCCAGAGCCAAAAGTTTTGCACGACATTGGAGTTTGACCAGAACATTGCTAACATTATATGCCATGACTTTAACTCTAAAAAATGTGATTTTTATTAAACTTTTGGCAGTAATGGTATTACTGTGTTGAGAGAGTTGATGACTGTGGGAAAAGTTGTCTGTGAACATGAAAATTGTTCATAAAGGTTAGATATTTCTTTATATTTTCTGATTTAAGAGGCAAAGAAGCTTCATGTTTCATCTCATTGATTATTAATAGAAGCCCTTTCAAAGGCAGAAAATATCTCAATTAAAAATTCTGTTGCTAAGTAGACGGTGGTCTCTGTAGAAATCCAAATGCTGCAACTAAAATATCCTTCACTAGACTTTTTCATCACTTACACTGGGCAGATGACATGATGATGTATCATCCAAAACTGTTGACATAAAGCATAACTTCACCAATCATGTTTTTTTTTTTGCCTTTGCCCTCATTTAACAAACGGTTGTAGATTTCCTGTTAAACCTTTGCACTATTGCTAATGGTTATTACTCTAGGCTAATAGTCAGCAGACTCTGAAGGGATGTCTTATCTGTGCACTCACTAACTATCTTAATGAAGTATGTTGCACAGACATGAGTGCCGCATTGACGTATCTCAGAAACGCCAGCGTTTCCTCTTGATACAAACACAATGTCATGCCTTCAAGTCAGCAACAAAAGTGTCTTTCACGGCAATCAGTCAACAATGGTTGTCTCCTCTTGTTCTCCTTCCCCTAACTGGCCCCTGTGGCCACCAGCCAATCAAGTTCGCTCTTAAGTTTCCAGCCCTCTGATTGGACGTTGCTGCGAAGATTAGGTCCAGCCTGTATTGTTGTGTCTAAAGGTTTAGCATGGTTTGAAAAGAGTGTTTTAGCAATTGTAAGAGTGAGTGTGTGCATTTGAAAGTGGTTGTGTGTGTGTAGGTGTGTGTGTGTGTGTCAGGATGATTGTTAAGTAGGAAAGGCTGGAGAGTGGGTGAGGTGGCCAACCGCCCAGATATGCCCTCTGAGCAGAGTTGGAATTCCAAACCACACAAGAAGATGATGTGACAGGCAACACACACAGCAGCATGACTGAACCTCTGCATGAGTCAGAAAGTGACAGAAATCTCTTCTAAGAACTAGTTCTGAAGGGGAATAAAGGGTTTCCTGCTTTTTTTTGCCAACATGTTTGCACTTTGGAGATGTTGAGCAAAAAATGCATCTCAGATGAATGCAAAATGATTCTGTGTGCAGTAGGAATAAGTCAAAAAATTCTTCAAATTTGAAAAATTTTTAAATAAGCAAAAAAAAAAGATCAATGGTTAGGAGAAATGCTCCTACTAAGACCAGGGTATCAAACTCAATCACACAGGGGGCCAAAATCCAAAACCCACCTTATGTCAAACTGGATAAACATTTATGGAAAACACTAAAACTACATTTTTGAAACTTTGAAAACTTGACTTTTTAATGCGGACTGCTGGTTCCGGTACCTTAACCCGGTACCCAAACTCTTGCCTGGTCCGTGTCTGGTACCACGTCCAAAACCGGTACTGCATCTGGAACCATTACTGATCTGCGTTTGGTACCAACCCACGTCTGATACCAGGCTAAGGTTAGGGTTAGCATACTGGTGTGGTCCACGTCCCGGTACCGGTTTCCGGCCTGGAGGTTGGGACCAGTGATTTAATTGAAACAGCCAGCACATCAAAAAAACGACGAGTTGGGGACACCCAATATATACATTTTTGATGCAGAGGGATCCTTAACGATACGTCAATATGTGACGAGTTGGAAATGAAAATGTGTGGTAATATGTTACCAGCACAAAAACATCAAACCGTTAATAACAAAACTATAAAATGATCTGGTGGTCCGGGTATAATCACCAGGCGGGTCGGAACCAACCCCCGGGCCTTGACCATGGCACGTGTCCTAGACTAACATTATTTCGCTACTGAAAAGCTTTCTTGATAAGATTATTTCTTTCCGAGACTGAAAACAAGACTTTTTTTTTAAGATTCAATTTTTGCAGTCTATTGTTCTGAGAAAGCTCATAAAAGAACAGGAAAATGTACAAACAATGAAATTACAATTTTTAACCAGCTGCACAATCAAATGTCACAGTGCCATAATTAGAATTAGCAGAACTGTCATAACATGTGGAACACTAAAAATTGTGTCTGCCCTCTTAATTTTACTTCTACAGTCATTAGTTTGTACATTTTTTTTGTTTATTTTTGATGATCCAAGAACATTGTTTAAATTAAATATCATGCAAACTCATTTATTCTCATTTTTGGTTCCCAATATTTTTAGAATCTTTTGCGTGACTACATTTTTTTCTTCTATATTTCTGATCTCCAAACTAAAATTGATCAGCTACAAATCTATTCCACATGTAAACATCCTGGAGAAAGTCCTAAAGCAGCGTTGATAAACTTTAAAGTCCAGAGCCAAACCATGAAATTGTGAATCATTTCCTGAATGGATAACATGAGCCTAAAATGTCCTTTTTAGATTCTTTCCTTCCCCCCCTTTTTTTCTATTTCTGCAACTCAGACCAGAGGAAAAAACATACATGTTTTATACAAATGTCTTGTGAATGTGACTTTTCCCTGAACATGTCCACCGTTTGCTCATGTCCTGAGCATGTGTGAATACCTCCATGAACAATACCAGCAGTGTCAGTCAGCAAACCACAAAAAATAAATATACAAAGAGCCGACTTATATAAAAACAGAATACATCAGCCGAGGCCTTTATTTCTCCATGAATGTCACACATTTGCACAAACCTGTCAGCTTGAATGCCATCAGGAAACATCGGGCTTTTTTGCGGTGTGACTGATTTCCTCCTCAATGCCGCTCGTTCAGCCTCAAGCCAGGAACAACGTGGTCCAAAAGGGAACTATTACACATAGCTGTTGAAATGTGATGAAATGATGTCGGAGGATTTTAGCACCACGCAGTCACGGCGGGCCGGAACGGTGAGCCATGCTGCTGTGTTTGCCGTTTCCTGACTGTCGTTTCTGATAGCTGCTGTTTCTGCAACCTTTTCCTTAAATGTTTGGGCTCAACGCCACAACCAAGAGGATAGAAAAATCAGATAATGTCTCATCTGGCCTCACAAGCGCCAGCAGACACACTCACACCTCCCTCAGCTGTCAGCTTAAACCCTCCCCTGTCGAACTCTTTCTAAAGGGGCTTTGACCAGCTCACCATCGTGGAACCCGATGTAAAGAGACAGATAGAAGAAAGGGTTACCCAAACTGGGACAGAGGGCTTTTTTTACAACTCCTGAGTGACAGGAGACTTCCCCTCAAGTGTGACGCACACACAAGTGAATTTCAACAAGCTGTTGTTTTAACCGAGGCAGAGATGAGGCCTGTTGTCAGCATTTTGGGCAAAACTTGTTACCGCCGTGCGAAAATTCACACAATTGTTACATGTGTGAGAGCGTGTATGTGAATGCTTACATATCCAGTTTGCAGTCGTACATGAAAAACATGTGTTTCTTCCAACAGGGGAATGCCAGTGAGCGTCAGCTTCTGTCTCGTCATTTCCAGCAGCATATGTTTCATCCTTGCATCTTGATTTTGTCCACATGCATTCACTACTTAACTGCGCAGTCAGATGGAAAGAGCAGCAGATGAAATAGGAGAGGGAAGCTGGGGGAAAAGGCGAAAAAGGAACAAAGAACAAAAGCCTCAGGAGTGCATCCCCCTGGAGAGAATGTACTTTCCACCGACCTTTTGACATAACTCATTCAAGGTACATTTGGTGGACTTCACTCAGTAAAAAGCTGGATAAAGTTAGCGTACCCCCCACCTTAAACCGCCTCCCATCTCATGACATGCACACTGTTTGATCTGTATATTTTTAAGGAAATGAGATTGGATCGGTTCAAAGTAGGAGTTTGATCAGTTCTGAAGATTCGACAGAACTCTAGCAAAGTTTAGGTTCTGGAACAAGACTTGACTGTAACAGAGTTTCTCTGGGGGAGGGGTCCACTTTGTCAAAGCAAATACATGTTAAACAGCACCAGCAACATCCTTTTAAATGCTGTTAAAGATATGTAAAGTCCCACTACGATCGTCTTCTTTAATTATGATTATGCTGTTTAGCCAAAATTAGAAAGTATGCTGTTTGATAAAGTTACTGCAGAGCCATAAGTTCTTAGAAATTTGCCTTTTTTTAAGTTATTGTTTTTATAGTTTTTGAAATGTTGAGTTAAATCATTTGGCTAATTGGTTTTCTACTAAAGTTTTTTAGAGTAATTATAAGATTAGCTAATATTTTATCAACAGGCTAACGATTTTGACTAATTTAGGATTTATTGGTGTTTGATTAAGCTATTCCGGAGTTTAGTATTTTAGCAACGTGGTAGCTTTTTTATTGCAAACTTGTTATCTACTGAAGTTTTTTCTTTTGGCTAAGTTGGAGTTTAAGT
>NC_050526.1:22123684-22172642 GCF_002922805.2 Oryzias melastigma
AGAATAGCCAGTCAAATTTGTATAAGTAAAGCAGATAAACCTCTGATTTGAGCCCATGGTTCCTCCTCTTCCTTTTTTCATCATTAACATATTAAAAAAGCACCAACACTGCGCACCCCTCTCCTCCCTCTTTAGCTTGGCAGCAGCGACAGGAAGGAAGGGGCACTGCGCTTGAATTATTGATCACATTAAACTTTTGAGTAATTTTATTTACGAGAAAAATAGAAAAAAATGATCATATAATCTTTGTGATTTGCCGCCAACTCAAGCAGATGGCGACCTAGGCGAGCACCTGGGTCACCTATGCTCAGGGCAGGCCCTGGGTTTAGCTAATATTTAAGCAACACACTTAATGTTTTTTGCAAAACTGCCATCAATTGAGGATTTTTAAGCAATCTTACGACACATTTTTCAGAAACCTAGGCCGACTTCAACAATCTTTTCAAGTCATATAGCATTTTGCAAATAGCTTTTGCATTTTCAGCAAATCATTTCAGTAAATTGCTGTAGCATTTTGCACAAACTGCTTCAGCGTCTTCAGTGACTACATTAAGCAAATAGCATTCAAACTAGCATTATTACAGGTAACACAACTTGTCTAGTTTTTATGGATTATATCTGTAACTTCTCGCATTTTTTTTTTTTGTAGAAATTCACCTCTGAGTTGTGGGTAGGTCTGTTGGCGCAGAGTCTCTTTACGTGCTCTCCAGCTAGCTTTCAGCCTTTCACACCCTAAAGCTATCGTTACTGATGAAAATAGTGAGCAATATTGGCAAGTCGGACAAAGAAAACAAAGACGTACATGCATCTAGTCGTCAACACGCGGATACAGCAGAATGGAGGGAGCTTGTGGCTAACCTTAGTGACTTGTACATCACTTTTCAAAGCTTTTTCTAGCGACATCAATTGCATCTAATCCTGACTTACAAAAATGTTGAATAAAATACTAAGAAATTCAATTTTAAGCTTTTTTTTTTAATACATGTCTATCATGAGAAAAACAAGAACATCTTAGTGGGTCTTTAAGGCCATTGGTTCCTGCTCAGATAATTTTCAGTCAAATACTTTTTGAAGTGCTGCTGTTTGCAATGTGAGTCCAAGTGTGGGTCACTGCAAGATCTCCTTTGATTTATGGGCTGCAGAAGCTATCGTAAACCACTTTCCTGTGACCCGATCTGTTAGCCGCATTAATGCCCAAGTGTTAATCCACCTGCTCGTCTTTCAACGAGCAGTCCAAAGCACGTCTCTGAGGACAGTCAATTTGCTTCTCTCCTTCTCACCGTATCTCTTCATCTTCTGCTGCTGTGTGCCACCCCCCCTCCACTCATTTCTGTGATGGCTAGGGTCGTAGGTAAGCCTTAAACCTAATCTCTATTGAGAAGGAGATAGGAGTTTCGACAAACAGGGAAGGATTTTCCCGTATCTCTGGGAAAGATTGCATGATAAGATTTCCAGCTGATAAAGAAGAAGGCCTTGGCGTTTATGTCTGCCTTCTTCAGAGGAAACTTAAAGAGTCCTGTGCACAAAGTGAATCAATAACACTCATGGCTACTTTGGTAAAAGCTGTATACAAGCTGTATACTTATATAGCGGTATACTACCTTCTTAGAAGGCCCAAGCGCTTTACAGTCACAGTCCCATTCACCCATGCACACACACATTCACACTCAGTTGCCAAACACTGGCACCAACCTATGACCCCAGGAGGAATCTGGCGTTCAGTGCCTTGCCCAAGAACCCTTGGACGGACAGAGAGGTAACCGACCCTGCAATCTTCTGATCAGGGGTCCTCTGCTCTACCAGTGCACTAAGGCCATCCTATCCAAAAGAATTTCATAATGTCAAAGAAATTAAAAATATAAGCCAGGTTTTTACATTTTTGTTATTAATTTATTTATCTTTAACTCTTTGTTTTAGAAATAGGACCAGTTAAACCTTTTGCTCTCTTATGGGGTCCAGATGACCCCACCCTTATATTGACGTGTGATTCCTACCTTGATAAAGGTGGACAGGATTTTATGTCTGCCACAAACACCAGTGCAAATAAAAAATGCTTGGAAAAAAAAAAAAAGTTCAGCGCACTGTCTTGTGGGGTCCAGATGACCCCACGTTTAATGTAAACATGCCTAGGGTAGTTACAACAGCCAGACCCAGACACAGCAACTTGCTTGCTGGCACCTCTAGAATTCTTCAAAACATATAAAAACCAAGTTATTTAAGAAAAGTATGTGAAAATGATTTAAGTATTTCCTAAGAGTAGATTTATTGCTTCTTTTTTACTTTTCCCAGCATGCATTCACTTTTTTAAAATAAAGCCAAAACTGCTGTTGGTATATGGAGCTATTAGCAGCCAGAATAAAGAGGACGTGATGTAAACACATGGCAGTGAATTTAAGAATGGACGCTTAGAGAAAGAGAGACAAAGGGCTTCTTAAATGAACAACCTGACATTTGATTTGCTCTTATAAACAGCTGAATTGTGCAGCTTTTTGCTTTTATTCGTGACTCACATTGACCTCAACTCTCTCCGCTTAAAAAAAGACGGAATAGACTTTACTTTCCTTTGAGATTAAGAATTCAGTTTATTCTTTATTTAGACTGAAAGTCAAATCCAGCTGTCAGTCACTAACGGTGGATTTTGATTAATGTTATTTAAGGTGGTACAACTTTGAACACAGTTGTGTTGTGTTTAAGCTGTCTGTGGATGGAGCGCATACTTGAAGCTGGCAGCGCCCAGCAACTGTAAACGAAAGGAGGTGCAGGTTTAAATAATGTAAAATATTGCATAACACCACATGTACTTCCATTCCTGGCCAGACAAATGAAGCTAAGAACAAGCTGGCTAATTGTTAAGTACAATGGTTCTTTTCAGCAGCCCACATGTACAGTGTCGGTAAAGGAAAAGCTGGTTCACACAAGAGAAAGATCGCTGTTCCAAACCACCTCATCTGTCCTCCTCCAAGTCTGGTTACCATACACCTATGCTTGGTTTGGACAACATGAGCTTTTGAATAAGAAAAGAGGAATTCTCCCGGCTCTCATTCACGTCTCCGCGCCTTTTGGGTACATTACCCCACACATACCCAATTTGTACTGATGAAAAATGTCAAGGGCAGACCACCTGGCTGTTCCACGCCTGCTCAAAGGAAAATCCTCCATTTCATCAATGAGAAGCAGTGTACACTGACCCACTCACATATCACTGCCATTAGACAGGCATGTGCGGGGTTAGCTTCAGGCCAGTGCCTGTTGCAGCTTTTACCGCGGAGGCCCACTCCAATACAAGCAGTTTTGGAGGCGCAAAATGGTTCCAGGCAACCTCAGGCATCATCACTCTGTATAGATGATCTTTGGCAATAATGCACAAAACGTAGAATGTTTTAAAATTATTATGGACCTGCAGCAGTCACTGACTGCAGGGACCATATTGTTTTTGAATACATAAAAATTCTGGGTCTGGAGAAAAATTTGACCCCCGCCACATGTGCAATAACTCACCAAAATTTGCACACACCTAGTACCTGGCGAAAATGAATTTTCTGCATAGCGAGTGGCACCCCTGGTAAGATCATAACGATCAAAACTGTAAGAAAAAAAATGGATGGTCGAAAATTACTTATGGATCTGAAAAAAAAATCCACCAACAAAACCACACGTTTTATAGAGAAGATGAAAAATTATTATGGGATGGCCACAGGACTAACGGCTTGGCGGCCATTTTGTGGCAAAACGTGAAATTTGTCAATTTTCATGTTTTTCCATTATATTGGAAAAGGAGACTTTTGTACATGCAGTTTTCACTAAATTTTAGAAACATCCCGCCGGCTTAAGTTTACAACCACCATATAAGTTTAATTAACTTTAGACCTTGGGATTGGAAAGAGGCAGCCATCATGAATTAAAAAAAAAGCACCTTTAGTATTGGCTACAAATGAAAACTCCTCATTGGAATTTTATTCAGTTGTTTCCTACCTTCTTTGGCGTCATTGGGAAGAAATTGGGGAGTGGTAGATTTTAGTAGGCGTGCACATGGCGAGGTCGCAAAAGTGGAGTTCTCCTGTTCCTCGCACATTTTTTAACGTAATGTTGTGATAATTATATATACTAATCCCAGGCTAAAGTTGAAACAAAAAATATGACATAGGATATGAACATATTAGAAATGTGGGTGTGGTTTACAAATAACCACCGTTGCCAAGGAAATCCAAAAGTTTACTCTTTCTGATTGTTCTGAAACTCACGTGGATCTGTTTGGCATCCACAGGCGACAAAAACATAAAATGGTTGTTATGGAGTTGAAAAACTGCTTTGAAAAAAGTGTTTTTTACATAAATTTGTCACATAGAGCTCAGACCAGCCTCACAGAACGGGTCAAAGGTTTTGTGGCGAGGGCAGCGGTGGGGCACAAAGGGAGGCAGATAGGGTGGCATGTAGAGGTGCGCCATACAGAATCACTCAAAGCTTTAATTTAAATACGAATTTTAATGGGGCTGTGCACAAAGTGGCAGTAGTTTCACAAATTTTGTGTAGTTGTTGGAAGTTCCAATATGCAGCTAAAATAAAAAAAATGGCTTGAATAATATTTGAAAATCCAAATAATGTTTTTATAGCATGCATACATAATGTAAGGCTTTGCATGGGGAGAAACATTTAGCAAAAGTTGATTATGTAACTAATTGTGATTTTTAAATTTCCTTTCAAATCTTTCCCTTGTACAAAATTTTAAAGCCAAACCAATGTTTTTAAATACTTGTAAAATGTTGTGGACTAATTTAATTTGGCTCTATGTTCAGGTCATATTCCTTTTAGAATCATGTTTCACCCTCAGAGTAGCCGGTCAAATTTGTTCTTGCCAGCCGCAAATTGCCCTGCAACAAATCTGAAGCTTCAGTCCAGAATTTTTTTTAATTTAATCACCTGCATGTTTTTGTCAATTTCCACCATTGGTAAATTACTACACAAATGCATCATTCCGCTTGTGTTCTGCAGTTAAGCTTATTTATTAGACTCAAGTTCCATTCTTTAGCTTCATCGATTTAATCATAGTGAAAGTATAAATTGGCAGAACACTGATGTGCTGGAAGCCAGGAAAAGTTCATGTCAGAAAATGTTTTCTTGTCAGTTAAAGATTGTACTCACAAACCTCTGAGGGGGATTATGAAACTGCCAGGAAGCACCAAGAAATTCATCAGACCCGTTTTTATTGTGTTTGGAGTTGAAAACTTGACTTAAGTCATTTTAAAGCAAACGAAGAAGATGAAGATAAAAAATGTTTAATATTTAGACAGAATGGAGTCGTAACAGTAAGTAGATTTTCACATGTTATTGTGTCTATTTTTTGGTAATGTTGGATTGCTAGAAATCAAATGAATTAATTTATTGGTTTCTTTTTTATTAATTAATTTATTGGTTCATTTTTTTAAGTTTCTGTGTGCCGAACAGGATAAACATTTATTGAACACTCTAAAAATCAATTTTTAAAACTTCAAAAATGTAACTTAACACGATCTCAGTCAAATGTGTAAGTATTTTAAGACATTGCACCCTGAAATACTGTGTATGACATTATCTTTAACACTGTTTTACATGCATTTAAAGAGATCTGAGATAAAAAGACAACCTGGGCTTATTTGTGGAACATATAGATTCTAAAGGGGCAGGAATCTATCGAACATCACTTTTTTAATGGATTGAGACTATTACACTACAGAAACAATCAGTCATAAAATATTTCCCCAATGACAAATATTCTTTAAATAAGAAATAAAAAGCCAAAAATGTCTTATTTTAGGAACAAAATGTCTATTGACTAATTCATGTTTTCTCAAACTGAATTTTGCTATATAAAACTGTCTTGCTACAAGGGTCTTTTTTCACTTTAAAATTCCTTTTAGTGTTATTTTTCCTATGACACTTTTGAAACTCAAAAAGTTTCAGAAGCATTTCATACTGAATATAGAAATGAATCCAGTCTTCACTAAGATGGAGAGACATATTTTACTCACTCTTTGCATTGGTTTCTGTTTTGGTTTTAAGGAAGTCGTTCCTCTCATGACAGGAGGTTGGAGCGCTGGCACCGAGTCAAAAGACAGCTCTCCTCCTGCCTTTAGTTAAGTGAGTCTTTTCCAGAAGCTTACCCTTCTATCCCTCTGCGCATGTATATGGTTTTCTTTTGGCATGCAATGAAAAGCTGTCTTGATTTCTGTCCTCACCCCTGATCCTTTCGTGACCACCTCCATCTCCATCCTCATTTCCTGGGACGCTCTTCTAGTTATTGTTGGAGGTTGGTTACACTGTGCCCCCTGGCAGGTCTGTGTGACTGCTGCCATCCATAAGAGCATGTATTTACTCTACTATGTATGGAACGACACACAGAAATTGCCTTTACTGTAAAATATGTTAAAATGGTGTTGAAAGTGAAGAAAGTATTTTTTTAAACATTGAATTATTGATTTAACTTTTGTCCCACTTGAAAAATTTAGGCATAATTTAAGCACATGCAGACAAAAATGAAATGATGAAGTTGGATAACAAAAATCATATAAAATCTTAGCTCCACCCCCTGGTCTAGTCATTTAACAGATCAGGTTTATGGATTATAATGCCAAAACTACAGAAGAAATCCTCACCAGAATAATAAGAGTGAGCATGCGGAGGCAGGAGCAGAATGAATCGAGGATGGAGGAAGTGTTTGTGTGGCTGCTCACGTCCTCCTCTTCTGTAATTAGCAGCATATCTCCGTTCGGCCTCCTCCCCGTCAGGCCTGGATCGCAGCTTTCTCAGTGTGGACAGCACAAAGGACTTCAAAGCAGCTGCAGAGTGGCTGGCAAGATGTCTGCGCAGATAGGGAGGCAGAGGCAGCACGTAAATAGAAATCAGAGAAAAGAAAAGAAAAAGGATGAGAGGAAATTGAGATTTTGAGCACAAAGCATGCTGAAGTTATTATCTGTTTACTTTTTTAATTTCTTCACAATTGTGCTGTGTAAAAGCGGACATTCATGATACTAAAGAGGCACAAATGATTCTTCTGTTACAGTGTTTATATCAGCAAACACACAACAGGTACTCTGATAAACCTGAATGAAGAGCCAGTGTTCTGAGAAGAAGCAGGATTTTGTTCTGTGGTTTCCTCCACGTATGTCTAAACATGGAAACTGTTCATGTCTTTGTCAGTCTCTCTTTGTGCTTTATAGTGTCTCAGTGCGCTTATTCATGCCTTCAAAGTCACCCTTATGTGTAAGAAATGAGGCCTGGCATCCACCGCCCAGCTGTTAGCCTTCATTATATCATTATAAAAGCACAAAAGCTGTCAACAGCTGCACCGCTCGCCAGCTTTGCTTGATGGTTTTGTTTCACTGTCACTGATAAGGCCCTGTGGGGTTTTTCAGGAGTCTTCAGCCTCTGCGGGGTGGAGGGGCATCTCTTTATGGTGGGTCGCAAGGTTTGTTTTTAACAGAATTGATGCAGTAGACGTGTGATTCACATTTGAAAAACAAAGATTTCTCTTTCGGACAGAGGACCCCTTCCACTCAGCTCCCATTGCAGTTCTCTTTATGTCCACTAGGGCAGAGCAGTAAAAATTATTGAACGCCAGTATTTACACGCAAAAAAATACATATATTTTTTTCAGTTATGACTTTAAAGTTGCAAATTTACAAGAAAAAGAGTTGTAACTGTTAAATTTCAAGATGAAGTCATGTGACTTTAAAAGTCACAGGCTAATTATGTTACCTTTTTTCTCCTAAATATACATATACATATATGAATTTATAATTTTTAAAATTGTAAATCTACAACCTGCAGCCCGGATCTGGCCTGCCTCCACGATTAGTCCAACCTCCTGAACAATATCAGCGATGGATAAAGATTCCTTGTCATTTTTTTCTAACTCGCCACACATCTGCTCCTGGTTCGGCCCTTCCGTTGGATTTTAGAAGCCTTTGAGGCCCACGAGTTGAAAAGTTTGTCTATTCCTGATCTACAACTTTAAAACGTGTAAATTTACAAGAAAAGAAAGGCAAAATGTATGACTTTATATCTCATATTACTTTTCTTTTATTTGGTGGCCTTAATACTTAGTCATAAAAATCTGATTTGATCAACAAATTATAGCTATTAAACATGATTTAAGTCTGCATACCTGAAATTAACATAAAAAAATGCATTAATTCCTTTCAGTTCTTCCAGTGCTTCTAGATTATGAAGTTAGTTAACACAAATGATGCGGGTCTCAGATCTTAGCTCCGCCTTCTGGTCCGGTCGTTAAGTGGATCAGGTTTATGGATTGTGATGCTAAAATTACTAAAGAAATTAAGGGCCCCATATGGTTTAAACATGAGGAGAAAATATGAGGATCAATTGGATTTATCTGCTGTTTCCATGGTGGCCCCACCTGTGTTTGCCCTTATTGGCTTAAGTGGGCACTCAGTGGGCTGGCTCACAACGCTAGCCAGTTGCCGGTGGACAGTGCAGAGTGCTCCACTGCTCAGGGTCAAGAAGAGCAAGAGGGTGAAACGCCCAGGGGCCGGTAGAGTAAATTCGTGCCACGCCCAGGGGCCGGCAGAGTAAATTCGTGCCACGCCCAGGGGCCGGTAGAGTAAATTCGTGCCACGCCCAGGGGCCGGCAGAGTAAATTCATGCCACACCCAGGGGCCGGCAGAGTAAATTTGTGCCACACCTAGGGGCCGGCAGAGTAAATGAGTGCCATGCCCAGGGGCCGGCAGAGTAAATGAGTGCCATGCCCAGGGGCCGGCAGAGTAAATGAGTGCCACACCCAGGGGCCGGCAGAGTAAATGAGTGCCACACCCACTGGCTGGCAGAGTAATTAAGTGCCACGCCCAGGGGCCAGCAGAGTAAATGAGTGCGACGCCCAGGGGCCGGCAGAGTAAATAAGTGCCACGCCCAGGGGCCGGCAGAGTAAATGATTGCCACGCCCAGGGGTCGACAGAGCAAGAGAGCGCCACACCAAGGGGTCTGCAGAGCTAGCAGGGTTACCGCCAAGGTTGCCACTCTGCAGTTCCCACCACGGAAACTATTGACAAACCAAATTGGGCCCCACACTTCTGACCACTTGTAAACCATATGGGGCCTTGCTGACTGAGTTCCTAAAAACAAACCCTAGAAATCATCTCTTGATGAAAATTCATTTTTGTCTTTGTCTTCCAGATGTAGTTAAATGTTAGATGTACAAGAACCGACATCTCTTGGGTCCCAAGTGTGTATTTTAAACTTTTGCAATTACACCTGTACACATACTTTGTCCGTTAATGAGCCTCTTTTTTTTTAACCAAATTTTCATTTTCACTGTGTGCAAGTTTGAGAATGCCGTTGCCAGAGGCGAGTTTGATTTCTGGGTGAACCTTAGTTTTGGTGACGTGGGACTCTGCCATCTGTTGTCCCATCTGAGGGCTGGAAACAGGCTGCCTTCATCCTACCTTCTGCTGCAGGATCAACAACATTAAATAAGGCTCCCCAGCAGCAGCTTGAATTTGTTCTCTTGTTGTAGGCTCCAACATATTCAGCATCCAGACTAAAATTCCACTTTCATCAATGGTTGTGGTTCACACTGTGAGGACAAATGTGGTTCGGCTGCCTGCTTCATGTGGTAAATTCTCTTGAATTTCATTATTTGTATCACATTCATTTCACGGAATTAGCAGGAATTTGAAATCCGCTCATATTTGTAGCTTTTGTTTACATGTCGTTACATTACTGGCTGAATCCTTTACTAGGTTTTGATGAGAAACATGCATTTTCCATTTGTAAAAGCCTTGGCTGCAAAAATCACCTTTAAAGCCAAACTTTCCATTAGAACTTTAAGGGTGAGGCTTCTTTTGATCTCTTTTTTTTTTCTTTCTCCCGACAGGCTCATTTTTCTGGTCTCGGTGGGACGACTGCTATTAGTGGTATTGTTCCACTCTGCTATGTTACAGTGCACTCCATTGAGGGCTTCAGTCCAGAACCTTTCATGCTTTTCTGTTTCAGGATCATTGATGAGATTTTATTGTGAAAAGTCCTGAAGGTCTTGTAAATTTTTGTGTTTCATATGTCAGCATTTTGTGTCTGAAGTCTCACTCTGTAAGGAAGTGGATTTAGCTGGTCAGTTGAGAGAGTTTTATCTTCTAAAAGGATTGTTTATTAGCAAATAAATATTTTTTTTACTTGGATATACTGCAACAGTGATTTTGTCTGTTTAGAACATTGTGATTTCTGGTGTTCATATTTTGGTGTTTCTCTTGTGTTTTCACATTAAATGTGTTAGCATGGGAAGCATTTTAGAACATAATTTTATCTGCTTTACCAACCATAGAGCACAGATCAGCTTTAAGAAAGACTGGAGTGTGAAATTGGGAAAACTGTAAAAAAAAAATGTTTATATATATTGTATAAATATTCTAATTATTAAAAAAAAGCATGAATTTGCTACTACTTTACAGACATTGAACTGTGCCAATCACCAGCGACTGGTTTCAAAATGGCAGCAGACTATATTAGGAAGTCATGGTGACGGCTTTGGCGTGATTTTGCCAGGGCCAGAGGTAAGGCGATTTCTATGGCTGACGTCAACACCTCGTTTAGTCCAGTGAAATAATATATGTCAATGATTGTGACTGTAAAATACTTTGGGCCTTCAAGGAAGGTAGAAAAGTACTATTGAAGAAAACGCCATTTACTGTCTGGCAAGACCTCAGGTTTTAACTTTGTGCATCCTTTTTCTCTTACAGAATTTTTTATTATAGGTGTAGGATTCATGAAATGGAACAATAATTTAATAAAGTTTTTTATAGTCTCTTTTAAAACTTTAGGCGTTAATTAGATAACAGTGAATATGGATGGAGTTTTATTAAGGTTCTGACTTTTCAGAAATCCTCTAATCAAAGCGAGAAGTTACATATTGTAGTGATTAATAGAGCAGTTTGTTTGTGGAGATGTTGTTTATATCAAATATGGCAGTTTCAACTTTTGTCCCGGAGGGAAGTTGATGTTTTCTCAAGCAAATAACCCAAAGCAGCTTAGAGACAAAAGCATTTATTCTAGTAATTTTGGCTCAAGCCCTAAAAAAGCAGAAATAGAGAGACACAGCAGACAAAAAAATGTTGTTCAGCCACATGTTTCATCACTAGTAGACGTTTGAAAAGAAAACTTTATTTATGCTACAATAATGATTTTTCTGACATGTTTTTACAACAGCAGGCTCTAAGGTGGGTGAAATCATGGCTTACCTGTGAATCCCGACACACAGGCATGTTTGGTGTCCTGTAAAAGTCCTACCATGTGTGTATCTCAGGCCTGCAGGAGCTGAGATATGCATTAGGAGCTCCTCCAGAACTGTCACAAGGAAAGAAAATGTGGATGGAATTCGCTGCGCAGCTCAAGAAGAGGCCATCATTTATGTGAAAGCTAAAGTGAGAAAACAAGCTGTGTGTGTTTTCCTGATCTCTAATGCCTTTCAAAGGCGGGCCTGATCTACAGAGACACGCGGGTCAGCACAGCAGTGCGGCTGCGTGGCTCTGCAGGAAGGGATGTCTCTTTAAGCAGGCCAGATCTGTCTTTATATGGTGCTGCAGTAACGTGCGTATGAGGGATCGAGGGAGGAATCTCTCGGCTCACCTCGCTTTCTTTGCCCGCTTCCCCTCTGGCGGTGGGCACGCTGCAGGATCGTATCTGTCACCACTGAATACAGCAAAGGGGACAGTAAAGAAGCATTTTAGCATGAATGCCGAACAGTTAGAATAACTCTGTCTTTTTTTCCTCATTTGAGCACTATACATTTCTTATTGATGTTAATCAGTGAATCCATCTCCCAAACACTTTGAATCCCTCTCATATCTGCTTCTGTGCTTCGTTAGTCATTTCAGAGCCAAAGTGTCCTAAAGCGGTAAATTACCTCAAAGCGAATGGAGAATTTGATTTGGGATTATCTTTTTACTGCTAGATTAGATATTTTGTCACTCACGTGGGATAATGTGTGCACAAATTATGTTTTTTCCTTTTCCCTCATCTCATTACTTTGCTAATTCTTGCTTTTAATTTTTGAGGACAAAGCTCTCTGATGGCCTTACGCCTGGTTCACAGCGTACGCGGAAGCGCCGTGGAATGGAGGCACCATTGTTAACCTTTGGTAGGGCTGGGCGATATATTTTATTATTATTAAATCAAAATTGTTGTTTTTGACTATTTGTTTTTTGAAAATTGATATTTTATTTTCCCCGGCTCTTTGCTCTCTTGGGCTTCCGTAGTTTGGCGTAAAGTCAGCCCATCGCAGGCATGAAAGCTGCAGCTGGCAGAGGAGATTCTTCAGTGAGGCAGAGAGAGAGAGAAAAAACTTGTTCGCAAAAGAAAAGGAAAAAGAAAAGAAAAAAAACGCACGTGCCGCGAGAACCCACCACCCCCTCCTCTGCTAATCGTCTCTGTGTAGCCTTTAGCTTTTTGGCTAATGAAGCAGCGGGAAATGGAGCAATTTTCAACAGGATCCAGACAGAACTGGAGGATGAAGCTGCTGGTCTACAGCAGCAAAAGAACATTTAATAAAAGTGTTGATTTGAAGACAGCGGTGTGACGCTGTCATGCTACGATACTAGCCGCTAATGCTAACGAGCTCTTCCTGTGACTCCTATATGTAAACACGGAGGATCGGTTCAATGTCTGACAATGTTTTTTACGGAGCGGACTTTAAGCCATGGTGGATAAATACACACATTTATTCAAAGTACATTTATAGAAACTGTATTTTATAAATATAATGAAAATACCAGACATGAATCTGCTTTGTACTAATAATGTTATTAGTCTCTTTGCAACATTATGAGCCGGTCACTCACAGATCTTTGTTGTCAGTGACATCATGGAAAATATTCAAAACATTAAAATGTTTTAAGCTTTTTGTGATAGAAAACACTTAATAGACTATGTAAAAACACCTAAACCAGAAAGCAAAGACTAACTTAAGGAATTCCATAGAGAAAAATGTGGCTCATCTGAGGTTTTTTTGTTGTGTTCTGATTATGTTTCCATTCAGTATATTTTTTTTTAAATACCTCCCATAAAAATTTCTTTGTAAAATAGTTTGAAGGATGTTGCTACCAAACATCCTCTTCCGAATAAGTGTTGTATTTGTCTTTATAGGATGCTGAAGCTAGCAGTAGCTCACAAAACACCAGCTGCATTGTTCTACAAACATTTTCACAGCTTGTATTTAGTTGCACTTTGTCTTCGAGCCAATTTCCAAAGGACATTTTATAATAAATCGGTTTTTGGTAAAAAATATTCTGTAATTTGTAACCTTTGTTAAAATCCAGGCAGAAAATTATGCCAAGACACACGAGAAAATTTCGCTTTGCGGCGCTTCCGCGTGAGGTGTGAACCAGGAGTAACTCTTGATAAATGGTAATAGTGTTAATTTTGAATTTCTTCTTGGTTGCTAAAAACATGAAATCTATGACCCAATGACCGTATGACATTTTAACAGATGGGAAGTTTTGTTGTTTTCTTTTGACTTGGAGGCACATACCAGGATTTATACAGTAAGTAGCCGACTTATGTGATTTATCTGTCTGCTTTAGTGTCCCTCAGCCCTCTCTTTCTTCCCAAAATCCCATCATTATCTTCTCCTCGCTGCTATTTGTCCTCCATACTCTCATTTTTCTCTGAACTTTTATTTCTCCCTGGTGGTTTCTTTCCTGCCATGACGTGGACGTGAAGAAGAAGTCTTTTACGCTGTCCTGCACACTCTGAACTAATATCCCCGCTGGTATGCGGCATTCGACCGGCCAGCACCGATATCAGATATGAGAGCATCCGCTGCCTCGAAAATGAAAAGTCTTAGATTTGATTTCCAGAGAGAAAGACGGATCAGCTTTCCCGCAGGGTTAAGGTAACTGTTGAAAAGCCGCACGGACAAGAGACCAAACAATCCCGCCTGCTTATTCGCAGAGGACACGTGGCCAAACGGAGGGGAAAATAAGACGATTGGAGGGTTATTTGAAACAATTTAAGGGTGTGTTTATTTGTCTTTAAAAGTCCAAGTGAATACATTTTTTCAAACTTCTCATTTCCTGTCATGTTTGAGGAGAACAAGATCTCTTTCACTGTGTTCCCTCAAACAAAATCTATGTATTTGTGTGTGCGAGAAAGATTCTCAGGCTGTGGTTGAGTCAACAGCAGAGGGGTGTTTGCTGTGGCGCAACGCCCAGATGTTGAGAGATTAAAAAAAGAAACAAACTGCAAGCATGAACGCATAGTTGTCCACCCCCCCGACTTGTACAGGTAGCAAGAATAGAAAGGGATTTTGAGGTGAGACACATGCATACTTAACAACAATAACAAATGTGTCCGGGAGCTCAGAGAAACTCTGCCTTCGTTAGGAATGCAAGCTTCCCTGGAAATACAATCTGCACTCGAAATTGTCTCCGATTTGATCGCCAAAGAGGGGAACAGGTCAGCATTCCAGGACGACACAGTCACGCACACACAAACCCATGAGACAATAAACAGATTTGTGTCATCGCAGAGGTTGTCAGCGTACAAATTATCACAAGAAAGGCTTGAATGGTTGAAATAAGTCTTGAAAGCATGAAAACTTTTTTTAAGTCTTGTCATATTTAATAAAACCTAAGTGCTCAGGATGAGAAACTCCCCCACAGTGTAGGTTATATAATTAACTTTCCAATTTTAAACCACATAAACCCTGTCAGAGTATTTGCACAACCTCAGGACCGCAAGTTAAAAGATGTGAGGAAAAAAAAAAAAAAAGCTGTGATTATCTTTTTTTTTTTTTCGTCTGCAAGGTCAGAAGCACACTTCATTTCAAAGCCTCAAAACTTTGTAGCAAAGCAAAACCAGGAATGTGTTTCTGAAACACAAAGATAAATTATTAAATGTGGAAAATCCATTATATGTGTGTGAGTGCTAGATCGTGATGAGAATTAAAGGCGGCACATTATAATTTTTTCGCTGCGATGCAGATTCAGGCTTTGAAGGACCCGGAGGAGAAGTGCTATGAAGGGATCCTCTGTTATTAGTTTCTCTGTGTGAGAAGGAGTGCAGACGTTTGTCCATGATGGAAGCTTGAAAGCAGCAGCAGTTTTCCTGAGTCTGTTTGTGTTCAATCACCTTTAGCTTTCCCATCTGAACTGACATGCAAGTCAAAGTTAAACACTTGAAGTTAAGTGACAGAAAAAACTATTTAAGCAATAAAATACAGGCCAATCTTCAGCTTTTACCTGAAGGTCTTGAGGTTGGATTTCTCAAATGACCCCAAAAATATGAAGATTAAAGGGATGTTTGGTCAAATGAAGAAAAGAAGGTTCAAGTATTTCAGAATAGGTGACATTCTGGTGCCAAGTTCCTCTAATTTGAAATAAAATGAGGTTTGTGTTCTCTTTACAGGTGGTTGGGGCTGATAAAGAGCTTTGGCCCAATTTCAAAAAGGAAGCTCTACCTCACGTCCAGGTGAGCTGGGTTACACCATTCTGCTCATCCAATCACAATCAATTTTGCCTTTAAATTCATAGACTTTTATCTCTTGACATTCTAGTCTTTTTCTTCATCCTGTCCTCCACCTGGACCAGTGCTTTGTCTTGGACTGACCTCTCAACCATCATCATCTAGGTCAGGGGTTGGCCACTCCGGGCCTCGAGGGCAGCATTTCTGCGTGTTTTCCCAACATACTTTGCTCTGACATGTTCCTATTGGCTGGACACACCTGAACCAGGTAATCAGTCACGAGCTGGGGTTGGATGTCTGGAAATCATGCAGACACTGCGCCCCTCGAGGCCTGGAGTTGCCTATAGTGCTGGGCGGATCGATACAACATATTGATAAGTTGGTATCGGATCGATAGATATTGATATTTCCACTCTTGTTTGAAACTTTTCTGTATCTGTAAAAAGGACCCAGCTGAGTCGTTGCCTCTGCATTCTCGCCATGCAGGCGGCACGCAATGTTCTCTCTATTTCTGCTCTATTTAAACGCTGAGCTGCTTTTGACACATTAATTTTCACCTGTTTTTTAGTCTTCTATTTAGAGGCTAAGAAGTTACAATTTAAATATATATTTCTACCAGTCGTCATCTTTTTTCGTTAAACATTTTGATTTATTTTTGAATCATAGTTACTTGTTTGTTGACTGTTTTGCATTCACATCTTTGCTTTTTATTTAATTTCAAGATTAATTTTAATAAACTATTACCTTTTCTAACACCTGTTCACTTCCCCTCACCACTCTGAATAAAGCGCCCATGTTAATAAAGAATCCTGAATAAACATATTCCTTTTGAGTGTGTGTTTTAATAGATCTGCAAAGATAATTAATAGGCAGAAAATCAGAAATGATGTTGTCTTCTTATGATTATGAAAATGCAGCTGTTAGAATCATAAAACAGGGCGGGATGTTAGAGAGATATAGTAAGTCCTTTCCATCAAACTCATTTTGACAGGTGACCTTTGACCTCCACATTCCAATGTGATGACGTAACAATTTGATATCAATTTGATATAAACTTGAAGTTTATATCAAATTGATATCAAATTGTTACGTCATCACATTGGAATGTGGAGGTCAAAGGTCACCTGTCAAAATGAGTTTGATGGAAAGGACTTAATATATCTCTCTGATGTTGAATGTATATATTTTATAGATCTAACAAACTTTTGGTTTTTCTACTTGTTAACCTGCATGTGAAGGATGTTGCACAGTGCTGAGAAGATCCTGTTTATTTTCAATATGCCACCTGGCGAGACACAGAAGTGTGGGAATGGAAAGATGTTATGGTTGAAACTAATCTTTAGTCTTACCGAAGCAACCAAAATTCTAATAAATGAAAACTTTCTGCAAACTTGCGGCAGATTTGGTGGCGGTGACAGTCCGACACACAGGTCTCCTCGTGAGAACGCTTAGTCTGGTCTTTAGCCCTAAAAGTATCTGTCTTTGCAGAAATTACTTTGACATTGTCGTATTTCTGTTTTTATGCTTATCAAGTAATTATAAAGAAGAAAAACATTCACAGCGGTTAAAAACAGTTGAGATTTTAAGGTTCATTTACAAAAAATATCAATATTGGTATCGATATCGGCGACATTGACAGGTGTCGGATCAACACCCAAATGCTCAGCATCGCCCATCCCTAGTTACCCATCTCTGGTCTACACTCTGAGATTTATTCATCTATGATCCAAGCTTTTTCCCACAAGCGTGCAGTTATCCACCCAAAGTCTAACCACCAAAGACTATTAACTTATTTCATTCACATCTTTTGTTTCCACAATTTATTATTTTTTTTTTAACATTTGGATCTCCTCTTAATGAAATAAAGATAAATAAAGCAGTGGTTCAAAATCCAATAATCCATTTGTAAAGGTTGAATAAGTAGGTCAAACTCGTGGACAGACAGAAACAAAAAATATAGTAAATGGGTTAAAACAAAGAAGTAGGTCAGAAACACAATCAGGATTGAGAAGTCATGTTTCTCTAAATTATTCTTCCCTTTTATCAATGTACACATCTCAACTTTAAGGTAGTGCTTTGGGTTTATAATTCATAGCCTTCTCTGAATGATGCATCTCAGGATAGTTTTTTTTTTTCCTTTTAAAGATGAATAAAATAACTCCTCAGGTTGAAAATAGTGATACATTTTGTGATTAAATAGTTAATCTTGGTCAAAAGATCTGAAAATTACTATTTATTTTTGCATTATTGTATTTGATTATAATATTATTTATCTCCTTAAAAATATGAGGAAAAAAATAACTCAATTTCTAAGCTACAACTGTGGAAGAATGGTTTGAACGGTTTGACAGCAGGTTTTAGAAGATTTTATTGCATCTGTTCTGACAATAGTGTCAAGAAAATTGGCAAATTAGGGAATAAAAAAGTCTTTCTATTTTATTTTAAACCAAACCAAAACTTGAATTTGATCTTCAATAAGTTCAGAATGCATGAAAAAAATCCACAACGTCAAAACATTTAATTTTGGTGTAAAATATGACTTTATCAAAGCTATCTATGGGGAATTACCCCCTTTTGCAACTTGCCTCCAGTGGTCATTTTAGGAACTGCACTATTTGGCACTTCTGGTTTCTGAGAATTTTAAGATTTAAACTGTCAATCACACAAAATCAAGATCCATAAGCACAGATGATGGCTGTGTTTGCTTTGTGGTCCTCATTTTCAATTGTTCCATTATTTTTGTGGATTTCTATGGCTCCTTTTGTATTATTATCATCAAATTAATAAAGTTCTAGTTGGTAAACTGAAGTTTGTGTTTACTATTTTAGCATCTCCATCACATACATGTTAGATTCATCCTTTCATTTCACGTTTTATGAGCTGATTACCATTATGCTATAGTTGGCATCAAAGCTGAAATTTAGATTTGTTCCACATAAGCTTTGCTGCAATAGATGTTATCATAAATTTAGAATTTACTTCAAATGAGTGTTTTTTCTAAAGAGTTTTCTCAAAAATGAAAATAAAGCTGCTCACATTTTCAGGATTCAAGTTTCCTCTGTCGAAAACACAAGAGGCTTAAAAAATAATTTGCCCCACTGACCACACCAGTAAACCCCCATCTTTTGTTTGACTCAGCCAAGTAGTTTTTGGTTCCAAATCACAATGATGTGGTAGCTGGCCTGTTCAAAATCATTCATATTAAACATTTTTGCGGCGTATATGGTGTTTTTATGTTCCAGATATTATGCTGCAAGGAGCCACAAATCCCCACCATGGTGGTTTAGAACGAAAAGCTGGAGCTTTAGTGTTTTTTGGGGACAATTTGTCTTCACAACTGTAAATGTGGATATAATTTCAAACCTTCTTTTGCAATCTCTGTATTCTGGTGTGCTTTACTGTCTACTCTGTATAATGAGTCTAATTTTCTACCTATTTTGCAGTGAAACTCCACATCAAGACAGGCTGTTCCAGCATCTTTCTTTGGTCTGGAGAATATTTTTTGTATGCAAACTGTTTGTGTGAATACAATGATTGAGCACAAGCATGGTTGGAGCATGTCAATCTTCACAATCGAATGCACAAGATATAAATACACTCATCCCAGTGAAATGTATGTATGATTTAGATTTGCATCTTTTTAAGCAATGTTCAAAAAGCAGCGAGACCTGGAGAATTATCATTTTGGTGCCATTCTGTCTCTGCTTTACATGAAATTGATTTTTTTAATCTCTCATTTAAAGTTTCTGTGCAGAATTCAGTTCAGCACAAATGCCTAAAACATTATGCCTGAATAGACAAAAAAAAAAAAGAGTTGTTAAATGGTAAATGACGTATAAACCATTTATCTTTTTGTGTATTACTGTCCATTACTGCACGTTTTATGGTTAAGGTCAGGGTCAAGGTAAGCTCCCATCAGAGTCTTTCTAAATAGTGGTCAAGTCGTAACTTTAATGACCATTTTAACAAAACCTGTCAATCACTTGGACTAGAAGGATGATTATATCACTGTTAGGAAGGACAAGAATTTAAAATCATCTTTTGATCCTTTTGTAAAAGTATAGACCTGGTCTTTTTATTACTATGATTGTACAGTTTTCAGGCAAAATCAAACAACCTGTGTTTTCTAAGACAGTTTCTGAAGAGACACTTTAGAGATTTGACTCCGAGTTTGGGGCAGGATGCTTTATCACAGAGGCTCACTGATTGTAGTTTGTACGTAACAATTACAAGCTTTTCCACTATTATGATTTGAATAAAGAAATACTCAGAAATGCTGTTTTAATTTTCATTTTCTATGTATATCTCCTGTTGAGATGCCATTTTCAGTGGGTCTTTCGAAATAATTTAACAAACAATGCAACTTCATCCTTCACAGCACATCATGAGGAAATTGTGTTCAAAGTAGCATGAGAAGTTGGTGGGAAAGATCCTAAATATATGGAGTACATTGATAATAACTCAATTTATTGAGGAAAAAGAAACATTACAAAAACATAAATAAATTTGAACTTGAACTTTGAACGCAAATCGTCAAAATATCAGTGAGTGCAGTAGAGTAGAAAAAAAGGTTGGTTTTGTCTTTGAAACCACTGTAAAAATATAAAATATGTGTAATTACTTCATATTTGCAACTACTTGAAGCTACTTTTGTCTCACACTAGTTTTTCAGTTAATGTCTATTATTCTGTTACCTGAGTTAAAATATGACTGAAGGTCATTTTCTTGAGCAATCCCCATAAACATTTTACTAGAATTGTAAAATAAGCTATAATCTTATCACTTAGTAAAATGTGCCCACCTCTTCACTCATTACCTGCAGGATTAGTCTTTGTGCTCACACGTCCTTTTATGAATTGATACATAAAAACATCTTAAATAACACAAGCAGTGAATCTACAGTGAGGCAAAGAAACATTTGGCAGTGATTAATTCTTTAAAAAATGAGGACTATAATGGTCATCGTAGATTCAGTTCAACTGTGAGTAAATGGAAAAAAATGACACCAAGAAAACAGTTTCTTGGCAGCCACATTTCATCCTCAATGTTCTCATTGTCAGAAAGAAGGTTTGACCAAAAATGACACCACACACGGTTCGAGTCATCCTTTTTCTTTGTACGGATCAATCATTATGACCCCTTTGCAGAAAAGCATCCCCAAAGTATGATGTCTCCACCCCCGTGCTTCACAGTGGTGTTCTTGGGATGCAACTCGTATTTTCCCCCTCCAAACAAGGCAAGTTGCACTTTAACAAACTTCCATTTTGGTCTTTTATGACCACATTATGTAATGTGGTCATGTGGATTTAATGTGTTAACGTGTAATCTCTGTCACTGTGGCCCCAGCTCTCTTTGGGTTTTGGGAGTCAAGTTATGAAGGGTGCGGCAGAACCCCAAGAGACAGAGACGCACCCCAGACACTTATTAATATTTAATAACTCAGCAGAATGACTCAATGAAACCGTTTCTATGAGTTTTGGAGATCTCGGATCTTCCTGACCGGCCGGCAAAGCAGGGAAACTTAAAGGAAGATCAAAAGGAATAAACAAGCATTCAATACACTAATAGTTTAGTGTGGTTCTCACTGAGGAGAAACAGGGATCCCTGACGTCAAGACCTGAAGGTAAATGGAGGTAAACATTAGAACATATACAGTGGGGCAAAAAAAATATTTAGTCAGCCATAAATTGTGCAAGTTCTCCCACTAAAAAAGATGAGTGATCTGTAGTTTTCGTCATGATTATACCTCAACTATATGAGAGAGAAAATGAGGAAAAAAAAGAAGAAAAAAAAAATCAGAAAAATCACAGTGTCTGATTTTTAAAGAATGTATTTATTCATTTTGGTGAAAAATAAGAATTTTGTTTTCACAAACTGTTGCTGATATTGGCCCATTCCTCCATGCAGATCTCCTCTAGAGCAGTGATGTTTTGAGGCTGTTGCTGGGCAACACAGACTTTCATCTCCCTCCAAAGATTTTCTATGGGGTTAAGATCTGGAGAGTGGCTACACCATTCCAGGACCTCGAAATGCTTCTTACAAATCGACTCCTTTGTTACCCAGGCAGTGTGTTTGGGATCGTTGTCATGCTGAAAGATCACGCCGCGTTTCATCATCAATGCCTTTGCTGATGGAAAGAGGTTTTCACTCATATTTCTGCTCACCATTCTTGTGATCATTTTGACCCCACAGGGTCAAATCTTGCAGAGAGCCCCAGAAGGATGAGATCATCAGTGGTCTTGTGTGTCTTCCATTTCCTAATAATCTGAACATTATTTCCCAATAATGTAGATTCAGTCTTCCCAGCCTGTGCAGGTCAACAATTTTGTTTCTAGTGTCCTTAGACAGCTCTTTGGTCTTAGTGGAGCTTGGAGTGTGACTGTTTGAGGTTGTGGACAGGTGTCTTTTATATAGATAACAAGTTCAAACAGGTGTCATTAATACAGGTAACGAGTGGAGGACAGAGGATCATCTTACAGAGGAAGTTACAGGTCTGTGAGAGACAGAAATCTTGATTGTTTGCAGGTGACCAAATACTTATAATCCACCATAATTTACAAATAAAATTCTTTAAAAATCAGACAATGTGATTTTCTTGAGTTTTGTTCTCATTTTGTCTCTCAAAGTCGAGGTATATCCATGATGAAAATGTCACGCATCTCTCTCACCTTTTTAAGTTGCACGATTGGTGTCCGACTACATTTGTGCCCAACTATAACTCCAGTCCAAGGTAATACAATTCAAGCCCACCAGCCAAAATCTGAATCTAAAGTATACAATAAAGGTCACGGCAACAGGCAAACCACAATCAGGTCAGGACAGAAAACCAGGTCAGAAAACCATGGAAGACTAGGAGACACAGTAACGGAGGCAAACACACACTCGTGGCACCATATGAGTAAACAGGGAAGACTTGGAGAGAAATACAGGTGAAGTGGGATAATTCATTAGAGCCAGGTGCAGAGAGCATGGGACCTAGATAGAGAAGAGAGCAACTATTTGACAGAGTTTTGGCTGTTTCCTCGCCGTTCTCAAGATCAGTCTCCGTCAGACGTTGCCTGGAGCCGCATGTGGAGGGAGATTGTCAGTGATGTTGAATTTCTTCCATTTTCTAAGTAATTATTGCTCTAACAGTTATCAAGTGTTCAAGTCTTGTTCAAGTCTACATTCTTGTCCCTGGTGTCCTTTGACAGCTCTTTGGTCTTTATGGAGAGTGTACAGGTGTCTTTAACAGATAACCATTTCATAAATATATAATAATGATTGATAAATCGTTTGTAGAATGGTTTTATTTTAATATTCTTTCATTTCTGAATATTTTTCTATTGTTTTTGTTTTCATTTTCTAATCTATCAAAGTTATATTGATTTTAATTTGAACAATTATATGCAGGAAACCAATGGAAATATTAAAAAAATAAATCAGAACCTTTCAATTAATATTTTACCCAGCCCTAATTAGTTAATTTGTGCGTGAGTAAACAAACAAGCATAAATAGAGCAAGTATTATGATAGCACTTAGAGTATTGACCTTTTCTCTAAATGTTAGTGGGATGGAGATCAATAA
The DNA here is from genome assembly GCF_002922805.2 of Oryzias melastigma. NCBI lineage: Eukaryota > Metazoa > Chordata > Actinopteri > Beloniformes > Adrianichthyidae > Oryzias > Oryzias melastigma. The sequence continues at coordinate 22,146,696 of NC_050526.1, forward strand.
TGCATTAGAATGTATATGGATGCAGCAGCAGCCGCAGCCGCATCCTGCTGCCGCGCACGCACCTGCGCGTGCCCGCCTGCATGTGCGCTCATTCCCTCTCCCCGCGCCGAGCTCTGCCGTGCAGTCTATGGTCCAGCACAACACGAGCGATCGGTTGTCGGTTTCAGCACGGGGCAGATCCTGCAGCCGCTCGGTGCAGCATGGCGACAGAGGTAGGACATCCACCGCCTCCCTGTTAGTATTCCAGGACGGATCCCCTGCGCCCTCAGCCTGCGCCAGGCAGGCTGGAAACGCAGAGCTGGAGACTCATTGTGTTGTTGTGGCGCATGTGTTAGACTAAAACAGCTGAATGAAGGAGGTAGATGTTTATAGTTTTTATTGCAATAAGTGTTTTTTTTTCTTTATTGGAGCTTCATTTGGTATTTCACAAAAGCATCCAAGAGTTTCCCACCTTTTCCTGTGAGGAGGATGTGGTCAGCACCATGGTTAGAGACAACCTGTTCTACTTTGGAATCAGGTTTAGGAGGCTTACATTTCATGACTCACTCCCGTCTTCTTACCATGCCATGACTTCAACATCCGCATGTAAATATTGATAGTGTAGCTTCTGCTGTTTCCCACAACTAGTTGCCTCAAACACAATCAGCAGCACTTTCTATTTTTAGCTCCAGTAATGCCTGGTCACTGGCGGGTCAGCTGTATGTCTTCAATGCGTCCTTGCTCAGGCATCTTAATGCTAAAAACATGGCAGCATTAGTTATCATAACTGGGATCTCACTAGAGGAGACAGCCAGCATCCTCCAGCATGCAGAGAAATGTCTGAGAGGACAGTGTGCACGTGTCAGCAGTCCACTGAGGATGTCATTAGAAGATGATGGCACTGCAGGTAAGAGTACTCTGGACAGGAAGCAGGAAAATATTAATATTTATGATTTTTTTTTTTTAGGCTTCTAGAACTCACATTGGCATAAGTCCAAAAAATGACTTTTTATAAGTCCAATTAACTATTTATTGTATTTTTAAAACAGTATAATCAGATTCCTGTTCGCTGGTGATGATTCGATTTGGGATATCACACGCCAAGACAGCAGATGAATGAATCAAGTGGCTGGTTGTTCTGCAGATGGTTTGCATGGATCGTCTCCACATCCAGGACCCCTGACAGATCTACCTCTCAGTCTGTAGCTGGCTCCGGCTGAAGTCGTTCACTGCTGAGGATGAATGTGCCAAAGGGAGACTGGCAGTGAAAGTCTACCTGTTTATCCAAAAGAAATGTTTCCTCCTCCTCCTCCTCCTCATCCTCATGCTTTGTACCCACAATCCCTGCAATTCCACCTAGATTTTGTCAACAGACTTTGATTTATAGGACCCCTGGCTAAAGCAGTCTGGCAGAGGAAATTCTGCTTTTAATGGCAGGGGAGCGGTCGTAATAACAAAGGGATGAAAATAGAGGAAGAAAAATGCAGGAAAAGCTGTGAGATTAAAAACTTGAGTCCATTTAGTGCAAACAAATCTGGGTAGCATTTGTGATGTTTGCCCACTGACAGCTCTCACCCACGTCGTCACTGTGTGCTGCTTGTGTTGGTGGGACTTATAGGGAATATGGCTTAGCACCGAGGCTCATCACTTTAAGAGCTGAGGAAGTCAATAGGGTTACTATATAAAATCACCAACGAATTTGTATGAATGTACATATGTCCATGTAGATAGAGTTTTATAAAGAAACTATTTTAAAATGTTGTTTTAAGACAGTCATAGCCTGGCATAGAATATTAATAGAAAAAACAATTTAAACTCTTTATTTTGCTCCAAATGTAGAGTTAATACGATTTATAAAAAAAAAAGTTTTAATAAAATAAAGTCAATTAACATCAGAAGGCATCAGATTTTCATTTTTAGAGTAAATTTAGCCTCCAGTTTAAGCCAGGTTAAAAAAAATGCCTTTCATGTATCATAACGCAAAAATAAGTAACAAAAAAATAAGCTTTCTTTTTTGCTCATCTAATATTTAAAATGGGATTTTAAAGCTATTTTCAAATAGTTCCATAATTGATTGCATTCATAATCAAAAACTTTTTTTCTTTGAGCTTCCATCTTGCACTGAATAGTTTAAAAAAACAAAAGAAAACAAACAAAAAAAAAATCAGATTATTTCTGACATAATTTACAATGACAAAACACATTTAAGTAATGTAGTATCCACAGCACCAGAAACTGGACACATTAAGCTTTAAATTCCTCTAAAGACGTTTTTCCATCCTCGTTTTTGTGTTTTCGTTTTATTCTGTTCATAATCAAAATGCTGTCTTTGCTTCACTCTCTATGACTTGAATTCATCAAGAATTATTGTTGTAGGACCAACATGTGGGAGACCAAAATCAGAGGCAGAAACCTCAACAGTTAATTAAAAAACTTTAATATGACAGAAACTAGAGCACATAAACAGGGTTACAAAACGATGAAATGACAAGATAGACCTGAAAACTTCTCTTAAATGCTCTGAGGACCATTATGACAGCTGGGGATAATTGACAACCTAAACTACTGTATGTGTAGAATAGAATAGAATAGAATAGAAAATACTTTACTAATCCCTTTGGAAATTCTCAGGGAAATTCAGGTACCAGCATCCGTACAATGAAGTATAATAACTAAATAAAGTAAAATAGACTGAATATAGGTTCCTGTGACGGACATGGAAAACTGGAAAACAGAAAATGACGAGAACCAAGGAAAAAAAAGGTTTTAAAAAAGCAAACTAAAGTGCACAATTCCATAAATGTGTTTTTTTTTTGTTTGTAATAACAATAGGTTGCAGTGCAAAAGTGTGGGGTTTAACCATCAAAATGACATTGTGACATGTAGAGCTTTCTTAAACAAAACAAAGAAACTTTAAGGAGTTTTTTTCCCTGCCAGTTTTTTGTTGTTGTGCAGAAACAAAATAAAAGGTTTTGATTTCATTGATTCATCTTCCAGTCAAAAATTTAATTTGATGAAGAAAAATAAAAAAATGAAAAGGACATTTACTATTATACAAGTTCTTAGTCATCGTTAGTGGTGGAGGAAAAAAATAATATATTTTTGGATTAATCGATCATGATCCATAATTAATTTAGCAATCAATTATCAAAAAATGTAAATGATTTAAAGTAAAATTAACAAGCTGAACTAAACATAACTGATTTCCCACAACATGATCTTTAAGCCAGACTGGAGGAGGATAGAGGGACATTTACGTTACAAATACAGTTACTGAGTACTTTTGATTTTTGCTTTCTTTATCACTTATTTTTCATCATTAAAGATTTTCGTTTTACATCTTTTACAACTTTTACATCTTTAATTATTTTTCAACTTATAACTCTTTGTTATTAAAAATAACTAAAGCACAGGTTACATCCTGCCTGCAGGAATAACAGCTTTTGTTTAGAATGGTTGCAGTGCTGCAGACTCTCATAAACGATGCTGAACAGTGTGCTGATGATTGCATCTATTTATAGAGTGACTTGTTCATCACGATGCCCTAAAGATAGAATCTGTCTTAAGGAGGGGGGAAAAAAAAAAAGAGACCTGACTTTGAGACGTTTGTGGTTGTCGAGAGATGAAAATAGGAACTTGGATACTATTCCTGATTATGAGGGATGTTCTCAAAATAGAGATGAAAGGCTGATTCTGTGGGTTTGCTTACAGGAATGGACTCTGTTTGGCATCCTGACAGTAGGAATGATGTTGGTCAACAGTCGGCGGTAAAAACAGAAAGAAATAAATGTGCATTTGAAGTAAATAAAACTGCAATGTTTTCTCTCTATTACACTCTCCTTTTATAGGAAACTCTCAAAGTCACCATGACTTCAAGTCATTTTCCTCTTCCATTTGCATCTGGGTCTCTTCATCACTCTCTCTCTATACACCCCCTGTATCACTAATTACCATCCTCTCGTGGGCTGTTATTTAGATCAGCAGGGAATAGATTTTACTGGCTGTTTGGGTGTAAACTGTACCACCGAAGTGCAGTAAAGAGAAGTCTAAGAGTGTGATTAAAGCAGCAGAGGAATGCTGGTGTTGATGATGTTGACCTGCTAATATTCCAATCATGCTTTGTGCTACTAATCACCAACGTATTGCTTAAAGTATAAATGCAACAAAGGAATATTATACTGGACTGTTTTTAGAAAAACATTTGTATATATTGACTTATAAAAGTGCAGTTGAGGCCAAAGAGGAAAGTCAATTCATAGGTTTACTAAGATTTCTGGTTAAAACTATTGAAAAGAGCACTTTTCTTCTATCAATCTGGATCTTTTCTCTCTTTCTTCCTTCTCTCCTCAGTTTCATAACCTCCAAGAGATGCAGCACTGTGCATCGCTGGTTACAAAGGTCTTCATACAGAGAGATTACAGTGAAGGGACTGTGTGTCGATTCCAAACCAAGTTCCCATCAGAGCTCAACAACAGAGTGAGTCCACATCAGTGCACGCATGGACACGCTAGGCTTCATGTAAAACAACTTCCAGATTCTAGACATCCAGCTTTAATGCTTGGATGTATTTAGGATGTGTTATTAGGTCAATTAATTTAAGTCAAAGTTAGTTAAATTCTTTAAAGTTGTGTGTGAAGTTTGTTCTCCACATTTGACCCATCTCCTTATGCCTCGCTTCCATTGAGCAGACCAGACTGGACTTTTAAGCGTTTCCATTCCAAAATAGACTCATTATGCAGGACCGATTGGTACCATTTCTGGTCCCCCGCTGGTTGTAAGTCCATAGAAAAATGGAATGGACCCTGGATTTAAACTTATGACCTTTAAGGCAAAGGGCGAACAATCTACCACTCAGCTAATCCACAGTTTACTTGTTCTTTTTTTTAGCTATAAAAGTGCTTAAAATTCACTCAAAGGCTAATAAATGTAAGAAAACTACACTTATAGGTTATTTATATACATGTTTTTTTTAAAACAACCACATATTATAGTTTATTACACATCTATCAATCTCTTTGCATAGATTGAGAGAGCTTTGCTGGAGGAAACGGTGAAGACGCTAAACTCCTACTACATGGAAGCTGAGAAGATCGGAGGCCAGTCGTACATGGAGGGATGCCTGGCTTGTGCAACCGCGTACATCGTCTTCCTCTGCATGGAGACACGCTACGAGAAGGTAGAACATGTAAACACGGGGACCTCAGAAAGGTCTCCAACACAGATACTGTAAAACTTGGATACTATGAAAAGAAAAAAGTAGTTCAAAAACCAAATAATAAAAAAGTAAACAGTGAAACTAAAAAAAAAACTGAAAAATATTAAAGAGCCATGCATTCTTGTTGGACAAAAATTAGGAAAAGAAAAAATTGATCTGTGTTAGTAACATTCCCAGATATTTCCCAGAGATTCCAAATTGAATCCTATTTAAAAACAAAGGTAACTGGATGCGGCGCAGTTCATCTAACAACCACTAGTTTGTGGAGCTAAATCGAGGCCAATATTATTTGAAACACAAATGAAACCAATTAAAAAAATGTTGGTGTTTGCCCAAAAAATGTCAAATGTCCAAAACTTGTTGATATTCTACAATTAACTTATTTTCAGCTTCAAATGTTCTGTTTTTTTGGGTTTCAAAACTCAAAATTTCAATTTAAAAACTTATTTTTTCCACTTTCGGCTCTTTTTTTTCCCATTTTTAAACCTGAAAATTTAAGTTGCAAAACTTTTCAAAGATTCAAAGGATTTATAAAGGATTTATAAGATTTTTTTTTTTTATTATTTTATTTTGGCCCCGTTGTGGCGCATTGGGGCGGAGCTAGCACGAGGGACCAATCAAAATCGATGAGGGTGAGAACTTAAGTCTCGGTGCATTCACTGACTCTAGAACATGGGTAATTACAGTCAGAAAATGGCTGTATTCTCTGTACTAGCATAGTCTGGAGTTCTCCTAAGTAAAAAGCAGAGTTTTATCGCGTGCAAACTTATTGTGTTACAGAAAAGCAATGAAAATGTCCTTATGCTTGGATAAAATGGCTAAAACACTTTAGCATCACCACTTGAGTCCTGTTGTCCAATGGCCAAAGTTCCTGCACATGAACTTTTTCTCATGCAGGAATTGTGAGTTGGAGCCCCACGGTAAACACAGCGATTTCTTCGTGTTTACCATCTTTTTCTTTTGCTGACTTTTAGCAACATTATTTTGATTTTCCTTAATGTTTCTTTTTTGCTCTTCCTCCTCTTTTACCTTTTTGTTTTTTACAACTATATATTACATTAATAAACTATTGAAAATATCACAAGATTTCATTAGGCATAAAAAACCCTTTTTTAGTGATATGAACATCTTTTTTAAAACAACAACTATTACACACTCCTGCACATTACCGAAATGGAACTGTGTTTAAAATGTTTGATTTTTGTCTGCTCCTGACTCACAATGATTAGTGTAAAGAAATCCTCAAAAATATATTTTTAAGATGAATTATCTTAAGATAAATCCTCCATTGTGAGGAAAAACACCACAAAACATGTTAAAAACGTGATTTTCATTGGAGTGGGTCTTTAAAATATGTGGTAAAAATAAATGTAATTTGGCATCATGAGGATTTTTCGAACAACCTCATTTTTTTTTTTTTTTTTTTTTAAGTTTTCCACAATACCATTGGAATTATAAAGCTTTTATCTTGATGTTACTGCAAACTTCCCAAGAATCCAACTACATTTTAAAGTTAGACAAGTTTGCTGTACACAGTAAACCTAATGAAGCTTCAAAGGAATGCTTAGAAGATGGGTTCTACTTAAAGTAGAAGGCCATCTGCAGCAGGTGTGACCATGTTAGCGTAAAGTTGCCACATGGTCACTGGTAAATATTTAAACTACAGATGGTTTAGGAGGACATTAAATGTTTGCACGTTGTAGATTGGATTGTCTCGTTCTGGGACAGCTGTCTGTCTGCAAGGGTTTAAACCCTGATGTTGGTGAACAAAGGAAGGCATGCTGAGCATTGTTACATTTCAGATCTGCTCATGTAACCATCTGGAGCAAGAGGCAGTGGTGTGAGTCTGGTTTTTCATTTTGAGATGAAACCAAAACACATTCACGGACACAATAAGCTTGATTAATCCTCTTAAGATTTTCTGAAAACTGCTCGTTTTCTAGATAAAACCGGAGAGTCCTGAATCCTCTGAGTCGTGTGACCCACTACATCAGTCAACTCCATCTTTTTACAATTTCCAAACATTTTTACATCAAACGTGTAGAAGCAAAAACAGAAAAAAAAACATTAAAGGAGATGTTTCTGCGTGAAGCTATGCAGAAACGGCTCAGTCTAAATCACCTTTCATCTCCATGTCAGCTATTGACGCTCCGCTGAGATGTTCAGATGCTATCAACTCCACAGAAGAGTTGTTTATTTACCTGTTTAACTTTATGAATGTTGCCATGATTGAAGATGATAAAATATACCCACCCAGGTTGAAGCTTTGTGTGCACACTCAGATCAGAGAGCAGAATCACTGGAGAACCTGACATGTTGCACCATCAAAGAGAACTGATTGTTCCAGCATGCCAGAACAGGTACATGTGAGAACAGTCAGAACATGTATTTTATGGGTACTTTTATTCCCTCCAAAAAAAATCAAAAATCAGAGGAAAATGTGAAAAATAATAAGACAAATTTGTGCGAATTTGAAAAAACATTTTTTTATTTTTTTTTGCTTTGATTTTCAATACAAAAGAACCTGCAATATCTATATGTATCGGCACTGAAGTGTTTCAGTTTTAAAATATGGTTTCATCGAATTTCATAAACCTGTGTAATTAGTAGAACTCATTAAATTGTTTTCATATAGGTTTATTTATTTTTTTAATATATATTTTCAGAAATTTTACCACAATGCTGTCTAATATATCTCGGTAAGAAGTCACAAGTCAAAAATGAGTGTATTTGTGTTTTTTTCTTTTTAAAAGAAAGGATTTTTGTTAGCATGACAGGCATAAATGCTGTTAAATCAAGTTTTTCCATGGATTTTTGATCAGTTTTTAATCACAGAAGCATCACTCTCGGGTAAAGAGGACTAAATTGATTTTAAAAAGTGGTAAAATATTCCCTGCAAGGATCAGTTTCAGTTCAGAAATGTTATGTTTTTTCCCCAAAAAAATTTGAAAATAAGCAAAGTCTGATGTGGAAGACATGGAAGAAAAAAGGTAGAAAAATTGCAAACTTTGTCTCAGCGTGACAATGATGAATATGAGTCAGATGTCATCTAAACAAGGTGTTCAGACTTTCTGGAGACGTGGATAACACACATGACAACACCTGAATAAATGGGATTGAAACCTTACAGCACTTTTCTTTAATAAATCAGCTGTTGATCTGAAATGATCACTGAAAAAAATCCATGTCTTTTTCATTTAATTGTGTTTCTATATCTTCTTTAAAGTTTTGTGACTCACAAAGATGAAAGCAGAACAGCAGAAATGCCTAAACTTTTTTCAAACACCTAAAAAAGCGAAGTTTCTGTAGTTAAAATTATTTTAATTTTTTTTGTATTTGTTATTGACTTCTTGGGGTCTCTTATCTCATTTTCCATTTCATTAAAAGGTAATTTCTCTCAGTTGTGGAATCTGCCAATACATTACATGAAATTACAGTTCTTTTAAAACCATTTTACTCTCTAAGCGTAGTGTACATCGTGGTCTTAACAAGTTTTGACTGGCTCTTATTCTCTCCACTATAGTTCATGTAATTTCATTTTAGTCTTAAAGTGTACAGCTGTATGCTGGGATCAAAATTCATATCTCAAAAACAGTGATGTGCAGTGAGGTTCATCATCAGTCAGATTTACAAAAATAAGAACCCTACAGAGCAGCTTATTCACCATTTGATTTTCAACAGTTAAAATATGGTGTTTAAAATTGCATTTCAACATTTTTACAAACTGTAGCATAGAAAAAAAATCCCCAAGATTGTTATTATTGACTTACTTTTACTTATGAATGAAGTCTGCTCCTTTTGAGGAAACGCATGAATAACCTGTTTGTAGAAGTCTTTATTTTCTCTCTTCGGTGTTAAAAGTCTCTATAAAGATCACTGCCAGAGACGTGTCTGAACATTTTCTTGAGTTTAGGGTTTAAAAAATAAATCCTCCATTTAGAAAATGACGCTAAAACAACATTAAAGAGTAACTGGATGGCTGCACTTGAGTTGCTGCTTCTAAATCTATTATTCTTTAGCTGCGGAGTCACATTCTCCGGGCTCACCAGCGCCCTCTGCCTCGTGGCATGCGCACTGCAGTGCGGCAGGTGGACCGTCTGCCTCACCTAGTGTGTTTTTAAAGCACATTTTTAGCAGATAAAAAGACTAAATGAGTCTTAAACTGACGTCAATGTAATCAGACAGATGGTGAGAGATAAGCAAATTAGGAAATTTTAAAATAAAGCATATTTCATGATGGAAGACGGAAACTTTACAGTACATGCATGTATTTGAACAGGAAACTGCTTTTTTTACCCTCGCAGAACAAGGTAATCATAGAAAAACTATGTCTAAAACCATAAAATTTGATTATGGTTTTTTATTTTAAAAAGTACATTAAAAATTGATAAATTAAATAAAATTAACTATATTTTGCTAGTGAGGCCCAGCTTCACCTGCCTCCCCTGACTACTAGTCACTGCTCAAAAACAATATTTAGCCTGTTAAATAATACCAAGTTGTACCAATTTGTCATACTAAAGTTATCATAGCCCATGTTACGTTGATTAAGTTAGTATTGAAAGACAGTTCATGTGTAATGATTCATTTTTAACATTTAACAGCTTAATTTACCCAGTGAAGCCACAGCATTTGTCTGAGCCTTTTTTGAATAAAAACTGAAAAGGAACAGCCAACAGGAGGAAAACTCACATTTATACAGCTGTGATTAATGAGTGGTTTGAAAGTATGTGTGAAAAATGATGGCTGTTTTTGTAGAATAATGGTAGCTTAAGTTTGGATTATATCCCTTTAAAAAAATAAAGAAAGGCAAAGACTGGAATGAAGTGCTTTTCACAGCTATGTAGAAAAAGGTAGTTTTCTTTACTCTGTTCTGTAAATATAAGAGATTTTTATTTCTCAAGCCTTTTAGCTCATGTTGAGGTTCTCACTTTCTCCTGGTTATTACATGTAACACAGATTACATTGCCACAGGTGCATTAAAGCTGTCTCAGAAGTCTGGAATCGCTTTAAACACATTCTAAACTGGATTCTCCTGCTGTGTTTCAGGTTCTAAAGAAGATATCTGGCTACATTCAAGAGCAGAATGAGAAGATCTACGCTCCTCGAGGTCTGCTGCTCACAGACCCCGTAGAGAGAGGGATGAGGGTTGTATCCTTTGCTGCTTTTTCTCTGTTCATTAAACACAATATCACCTATTTTTAGGGTGTTTTAGTCTTATCTAGAGAATTAAAGACGATCCTTGACATGAAATGTGTCCTCAGCTGGAGGTCAGCGTTTTCGAGGACCAGGGCTCGGCGGGCTCCAGTCCCAGCAGCACCCTGTCATCGGACAGCAGCGCTCGATGACTGGAGGGCCAGCGCCAGGCTTACGGGTACCACCACAGGGGCAGCGGGACACTCACCAACATCCGTATGCTGAAACATGAGAGCACCAGGTTCTAGGATAACTGGAAAAGAAAAAGGCAAGGAGGTGATCTGCAGCATTTACAACTGTACCTGCTGGGGCCTTCAGCGTATCAGGAAAGGCAGATGAAAGGCACAAACACACTGGATAGCTGGAATCTATAGGTAGAATCCTTACAGATAAATATTTTCCCCTTTCATCCCATTTTTCTTTTATTTTCTCATTCCTAAATGTTCTTTTTCTTCAGTTCATGATGATTAAGACCACTTAAGGGTTTAATTTCTGAACAATTGTCAAGACATTCTGCTGTAGTAGTTCTGACATTTGAAAGGTGGAAAACTACCAACCATCTGGGAGGCACATTGTTTCCGTTCTTCTTGAATGACTGCACTTGTATCAGGTGGTTGAGCCTCTTTGAAAACCAGCAAATTGGGCCTTCGGTGGGATTATGCTGCTTTCACATGCATTTGAATTATTTATCCTCCTCATTCCCTACAGTGAATACAAATGATACAAATCACAGCTGCAGGTCACACTCTCACACACAGTCACACATGCATGCATGCATGCAACTCCACTGAAGGTTGATGGCATGTGCACACATGCACACACACAGACAATTATAATAAGTGGCCGTAACTTCCTGCACAGATATCTTCTGGTGCAGTCCAATGGGAACAAATTGCTGGTCAGTTGTGCTGGTTTGCCTTAGTTTGAACCAGAAATTGGTCATTTGAGAAGTGAACTTTAATTCCAATTTGCGTCAAATGCAGCAAACCTTTTAGGACTAGAAATAAATATGAGACTTCTTTTTAACGTTAGTGTGACCAACAGTGTTTGTCAGCTATTTTCCTTTCCATGCAGTAAGTGTGACAGTGCAGACACATGAAAGATATAGCACTGCAGAATACTGCTGTTATTTTTTAGACAGCTGTTCCCATGGTGACTCTTTATGAACACAGTTGCCACATTTGATCATGCTTATGACAAAAAAAATGTACCAAAGGTCTTGGATTTGCTATAAAAGTAACCGTAGAGCAAATCCTTTTCTATATTTTTCCCAACTTAAAGGTTGATAAAAGCTTCAAAAGAGCCTTCAAACTTGCTTGTATAGAAAGAAAAAAAAAAAATATATATATATAAATATATATATGGAATCATTCAAATCAGGTGTAATAATTTGAGGCCTCCTGTTTTGTGCGCCTTAAAGGGTACCCAAACAGGGAAGTTTATAGGCTGACTCCACCCACAGTCGAAATGTGAACATCCAGTCAGAGGGGCGGGGCTTGGGGGTAGGACTGTTATCATTACTGGAGCTGCAGATCATGATGTGGAACTTCTGAAAATATGAGGGACTTAAATTGTTTAACCAATTACAAAATTCAACTGCAATACCTAAATTCAACCCAAAGGGGGCAGCAAACAGACGTTTTTTGAATATATTTTCAAGAATTCAACAAATTTATTTTAATTTTTGTAAAAATTTGTCAGGGATGGTGGATGAAGGGCCCAAATGCAGGAGACCAGATTTGGTGATGGAAACAAACATTTACTAAATCAACTTAAACATGACAAAACCAGGAGAACAAAACAGTGACATAACAGAGCAGATGAGCTGACACTGCAAACCAGACACTGAAATACACTGAGGTTGATTAACTAAATGAAAACAGCTGTGGGTGATTAACCTGAACGTGGTAAAACTGACTGATCATGACAAAATGTTGCAATGACCAACAGACAGCACTTTTAAAGCCCCATTTATAGAGGCCAACAGCCAAAAAAAAGTTGATTTAGGGTTTGAATACCCTTTAAAGAGCAAAACTTCAAATTTGTGTCATCATGAAAGAGTGTATGTTAATAAGAAGATTATTTGGACACAATAGCTGCCACGTTATAAAAAAAAAATAATTAAATCTGCTAAAAAAATATATAGGAGTTCTCATTTATTCCTTAAAATCATTTGGGAACATTATTTTTTTTTAACACCATCTGATTCATGGTTTCAGTGGCATTCCCCCCAATTCAACCATATCTGCTATGAGCACATATTTATGTCAAAAAACTCATCTAGCAGCTAAAAGTTGAGCAGAACTCATGTTCTGCATCATCCCTGGTGACAGTTTGATTAAAGCAAATATTGCCTGAGTTTAACCAACGCTTGAGTTTTACCGCAGTAGCTTGGATCAGTTGTGCTTGTGTTCAGCCTCCTGTGCTTTTTTGTTTTTGATGCCTTCATGTTTCATCCCCGGTGGACTGGACATCCGACCTGGAGCTGATGGTCCGACTAAATAAAGAACCCAGACGTGAAGAAAGATTCTCAAGAGACAATGTATTTGTGTAAATGAACTGTACAGAGGAGGGATTTTTATATTTTCAACATGTAAAAAACGTACAGTTAAACATTTAATTCAAAAGCATTCTCATTTGGACCATTTTTTGGTGCTGAAAACTTGGAGTTTGAATGTTTTGTCTTTAAAATTTTAGCAAGCAAGAAAGCTTGCTTGTTTTTTTTTTTTTTTATTAAAATGGTTGATTATGTAGCTTATGAATAATAATGATGATGTCAGAGAAGAGACAGATTGATCAGTGATTATAGGAAAATCCTCAGGGGAACGTTTTACCAAATTTAAATTATAATAAAGGAAAGGCATGAAAGTGTAGCCAAACTGAGTTTACTGTAATATATTTTTTATATGTATTTATTGTCTTATTCTTGGTGAGTGCAGAATTTCTGGTCAAACACTTAATACATCTTGGGGGACTTCTGATTTAAACATTTATGTATTTTTAAAAGGATCACAAATACTAAAAAGTACCTTCATCTTTCAGTATATGATATGATGTGTAAAAATGAAGTCGTTTAAGTTTAAAATGTAAAGTTAGTTTAAAAATACTCAAAACTGTCTGCACCTTAAAAACCACTGTATCTACAGTGAACTTTTACTTTCCTGCTAATCACCAGAAATAAGTAAAATCTAATGTTATATGGTCAAAAAAGTTTATAAATGCACTTTAAAGGTAAACCTGAATGCTGATATTGATTCATGAGGAGGAATTGTTGCTACAATATGTTATATCTTTATCATTTAGAGTTAAAACATTTAAATTATCATCTATTGCCTTGAAAAAAGCCATAATTGTTATTAACAGATGGAAGAAATATGAGGTTTTAGGAAAACAATTGTAAACAACTTAAGTTTGTACATTAAAAAAATATTAAAACCTCTGATGAAATGAGGCTTAACTATTTTATTTAGGATAATTGCAAATTAATCTTTCAAAAGAATAGTCATTTAATGCAAAGGCCTATTTACTGTAGCTTTACTGTCGACGTTTGGTTTATCTCTATGCATATCTGATCAAAGCATCAGAACAGGCTGGGAAATGTGCAAAAAATGTCTTAAAGTGACACTAAAACAACCCCCCTTTTTGAACTGAAATGGACCATGTGACTTTCTAGTCTTTAAATATTCAGACACATTAACTGAACTGCATAAAAATTATTCCAATATTTTTGTATGAGGTTCAGTGATAGGATTTTTGGTATTTATTCCACCTGTTATCCTGAGAAACAGAATTTTTATAGATTGAGCTGTTATATATATCAAAATACCATAGCTACTCTACAAGGGAAATTGATTTTACTTATGCTCAACATAATGAGCAAAAACATCAGTTTACTTCATGTTTTTTGTTCAATCAGAAATAAATTTGATAGGAGATCCCAGGATAGATTCAACATATCTTTGTACCTGTGTCCTTTTACTTCAAGGGTAATATTGGTATCCAGTTTGGAGGAACTAGTGATACTTGAAAGCTGTGCCAAGCAAGAATTGTACAGTTTATTTCACAAAATTCATTTTTTTTTTACATGTATTTATAATGTCCTGTGTCTAAAAGTGTGTTAAGTCAAACTTGAAAATAGCAAATAACGTGTTTGATAAACTACGGCTAGTCGTTGCCCAGCAGTGCAATACAAAATAAGTCTTCCTTAAAAGGTGAAAACTCTGTATAGTCTTTGTACAAATATTTTTGAGTCTTTAGCTCATGACTTTGTTCGCTTCAGAGCAATTCAGTTGATGTTTTATGCTGATGTCAGCAGAAACAAGTCAGCTCCAAATGATACTCTTTCTTTGGTGATGTCCCCATTTGTGCTGCAGAGAGTGTGGAATTACTTGATGCTGTTTATGTGTTTACTGGTATTGATGTACACTGGATTTAAAAAAGTCTGTTTTGATTCCTTTTCAAAGCATGGAAAGATGTATTTATCTGTTTAAAAAGATGAATAAAGTGTGTGAGAGTTTATAAAGGGATCTAGTCTGTGGTCTTTTTTGAGGATAATCATAACAATTGTTTAGACATCATCTGCATTGGACAGCAACTTTATGGGTTTCTATGAATCCCTTTAGTGGATTTTTTTTTTTTGTCTTAGTAAAACTGACAGACAAAGCTATGCCGAAAAAGTTCCATAACCTTTTCAGAGTTAGCATGTACTAGTTGAACTGCAGAGGTCCCAGAGTCAAACCCTGAGGTACTCCGCATGACTTCCAGATTAATCCATGGACATGCTTACCCAAGGCAGGCCAACTTCTCCCCAGATACATCTTGTGTTTCTTTATTTATAAATGTCAAATATAATCAGGGAAGACAAGACATGATCGCTTTTATTGTGAAGCACTTCCTGTCCCTAGAGGAAATTTAATCTAATCTTTCATACTAAAAATTAGTATGTAGCATATACCTGTATATAGATAGATAGGTATAAATGCTTAAGTTTGGTAGAATGTCAAGCTCTTCTAGTCTTAACAGACATTACACATCCTCGTGTCATCTTAAGGATGCCCTAGTTTTTTTTAAGGGCTGGTGCAACTATGGTGGAAGAAATCTACTTGTAAACTTCCACAATGTTGTCCCCTTCTAAAGACACATCCACCTTTAAAGGCAGGAGATCATATATCTCTTCAACCTCCACCACTTGAGCCATTTTTTGGACGACATCAATCGAAGTTTTGAGTTCCGCTCCCTGGATGGTGTTGATCAGCACCTCGTTTTCAGTAATGCAGAAGCCATTCACTGTGATGGAAACCTTTGTCACCGGCATTGACACCTCCTGGATTTGTGTATAATTTGTTGTTGATGCTTTGCTCCCAAATGACATGTGCTTGGTCATCCGGCAGTGACAGATGGAGAGGAACGTATTGGCTGTTACGTCTTCAAGTGCTGCCTCTCGCCATAAGGCCACCGGTACCATACTGCCATCCTCTACAGTTAATTCTAGATTTCTGATTGGAATTGGACCATCGGTTTGGTCAACTCGCCGTATTGCTGACACCGAAGTAATTCGTCCCTGGACTGTGAATAGCCCGCCATGGTCCATATCCTCCAGTCGACTTTTTTGGGGAGAGTTGGGCTTCAGATGTTCTGCAGCTTTCCCTTTCATTTCATCGGCGATGACTATTTGCGCAGACCAGTAATTTATAATTTTTTAAAATGTACGTTTTCTCCTCCTCCAGGCGGACTCCTATCTGACTAAAGAACTGACTGTTATTTTTAACATCCATGTTTCGTCTGCAGCAGCAAAAGAAGACGTTACCTCCACCTGTCATGGCGGTATCAGGATGACCCAGATGCAGGACAAAACCACAAGCCAGAGTGGATAAAATAAAAGTCTTTAATAAACAAAAAGCGCCACATAGGTGGTGGGGGGGGGATCCATAAACATGAAAACCTCAAAACCAGAATACTAAGATATCTAAAACAAAGGGGAGAACATAAGCTACACTCCGACACTGAGTGGAGGGAAAAAACCTCTTAAATACACCTCAAACAAATTAACCTAAAGTGCAGGCAGCTGTGTGCCAATCCATGAAGAGCCAACAGGAAGGGGGCGGAGCCCTCCAGGAAAGGCCACAGCCAACCTGCACAGGAAGGAAGACAAAAAATGAAAAAAGAACCAAACAGAACTGACATGCTGTAACACCACCAGCTGATATTATAAAGCATCTTAAACCTGATACACTTCCTGTCATTTTTTTCGAAACACTGGATTCTGCCTACGCCACTGTGCAAGATGGGGATAAGCTGTTTGCCAAATTTATGGATACTTTTCAAAATGCTGGTGAGAAGCCATCAACTTATCTACAAAGACTACAGGTGTCGCTCATCTCTGCAGTAAAGAGAGGAGGAGCTGAAGCGGACATACCCCGCCATCTTCTCAATCAGTTTTGTAGGGGATGCTGGGATAACAACCTCATCTCAGAGCTCAACCTGAAACAGAAAAAAATCACAACCACCAACCTTAGCAGAGTTGCTGTTACTTTTACGCACCGAAGAAGACAGAGGGGCAGCGGAAGCCCTGCGGATGAAGCAACATCTGGGTGCTATGAAGCAAAAGGTTTCAACCCATGCACAATTAGTACATAAAACAGAAGAGAAAGGAACTATTGCGCAGTTAACCAGCATTACACAACAACTTGCACAACAATTTCCACATGTACAAAATAATTAACTCTGCTAACAGCCAACCAGTCTGCTACACAAGTAACAAAACCCAAACCTCAGTCCTATACTAAGCTACCAAGAAGATCAGATCAACCACGAAACAAAAGAGACTCATCTCAAGCCAACCAGGCTACTGTTTCCGTTGTGGTGAAGACGGGCATATAAGACCACAGTGTGACAATCAACCAAACCCAGTTTTAGTTGCAAAGAAGAAGAAACGGTTCGAACAAAAACCCCAAACCGCCAATTCCCCACAGTTAAACTAAAGACCAAAGATCAAGCCAGTCCCGAGAAGAAACCCATGGTTCAGTGTGCTGTTCAGTCCTCTATGAAGAAGCCTTTGCTACCAAAAGGACTTATTGGTTCGAAGTGTTCTGCCTTGCTAAACATTGCTGGCTTTGACTGTCACTGTCTGTTGGACACAGGTTCACAAGTAACCACCATCCCAGTCTCATTCTACAATGACAAGTTATCAAATCAACCCGTCAAGCCTCTAGATCACCTTTTGGAAGTGGAGGGTGCTGCAGGACAATCTGTGCCATAATTGGGTTATGTAGAGACCACCATCACCTTTCCCAGGGACTTCGTGGGAGCTGAGTTTGAAGTTCAGACTTTAGCGCTAGTAGTGCCAGACCTTCGTCCTAAAAGCTCATCTTGTGTACTCATTGGAATGAACACACTGGAAGTCTTGTATACCAAATACACTAATAGTGAATTCAACACTTTTCAACCTAGTTCATATGGCTACAAAGCAGTTCTTAAACTTTTGGAGCTACGCCACCATCAGGACCAAACAGGTAACTTAGGAGTTGTGCGACTGACCAGCCAAAGCCCAGTACTCATTGAAGCAGGACAAACAAAGGTATTGGAAGGTTCGGTCAAGAATGATACCCCCTTTACAAACAATTGTGCTGTAATAGAGCATCCTTCTTCCATTTTGCCTGGGGGTCTCTGTGTGCAGAGCTGTTTAGACCGAAAAAAGCCGCTCCGTTGGTCAATATAAAAACTTATTGGTTATAAGTTATAAGTTAGCTTCTCAGAATTCACTCAAATTAAGTGTCAAGGACAAAAGCCGTTTTGACAAGAGGATAACAGCTTCTGGTTTAGAGGTTGGAGATAGAGTACTTGTCCGCAACGTTCGGCTTCGAGGAAAACATAAGCTGGAAGATAAATGGGAGCAGGAAGTTTATGTTGTAACAAAGCGTGCTGGTGACCTCCTAGTCTACACAGTCAAACCTGAAACCAGGGATGGGCCAATCCGCACTCTTCATCGAGACCTCGTTACCTTGTGGATTCCTTCCAGCAAGTCCGGTCACACCTGAAAGTGCATCTGAAAGATCGGTTAGACCAAAAACTCGTAGTCTAACCCAAGTAAATCCTGATCCTGTCTTTGATGATGAAGAAGTTGTATCTGTCTTTGACAGTTCATTCATGTCGCCAATCATTCAGGTAAAGCTGAAACGCCATGGCAGAGCGCGGGGGTTTGTTTGGCTAATCAGCTGGTGAGTTGTTTACAATTGAGGCAGCTGGTGCGGGCATCAGCTGATCTTAATTGCTTTTTCGTTAGTTGTTTTTGCATGTGAAATGGCTACAGTCTATGCTTATTGTAGTTTTTTTTATGTATTTTCTTCTTTTGAACTGATTACATTTAAAGGAAATTGTTGATCATGTACATGAAATGATATAAATTGATATTAAATTATGTTAATTGGTATGAAATGAATTTAATGTGATGAAATGCATTTAAATGAAACTAATATCAATCTAGATTCTAATGTGATTATGAATTATTTAATGGGTATGATTTCAAGTCAATCTTTTTGGAATTAAGTTTCTATTGGAATATTTTGGATATTTGGATTGGTTCAATTGTTTTTTTATAAAAGGAATTGTGATTTTGAGGCCAGGTCTCTAACCTGGGGGTTTCCAACACAGAGTTTCACACGATGGCGAGCTACATGGAGCCCAAAGAACCTACCACCACTCCCACAGAGCGGTAGGAGAAACTGTCCCACCTATATACGGAGTTCCCCTCTAGGAACTAGAAATTCAGAACTGATTCCTTTGGCTGGAGACCTTGGGACTATTTAAATTCTTCTATGATGGAAAAACATCCCTCATATATATAAAAAAAAAAGTAAAAAGGACATTGTAACATATTATCCATTCTGTGCATATTCTGCTGTCGTTTATTTTGGTGTGGTCACTGTAGAATATATACACATGGTTATAGTTTAATTTGTCTTGTGTTTCTTTTACATTCATATTTCCTCCCTGAGACGAACCTCTAGTCCAGCAACCTGACACTAAACTTGTATATGCTACACAATGCTAACAAAGTTCCATGACCTATTCAGAGGGAGCATGTACTAGTTGAATAGCAGAGGTCCCAGAGTCAAACCCTGAGGCACTCCGTATGACTTCCAGATTAATGATCACAAATGGAAACAGCATTACCCCTGTCTTCAAGATAAGATCTGACCCAACTGTGAACTGTACCTGATAATCAGACTCACTTTTGCAGCCTTCAGACAGGATTTCTTTGTCCATGGTAACAGAGCTTGTGCTCAAGCAGCATTAAATCTAGGAAATTTCCTGATCAGTTTAGTACAATAACATCAAGCTTCACTTCTTTGGTGCTATCTAAAGTCTATAGAACTAAATGAAATTAGTTTAAGATCCTCTTTGGGTTTAAATGGTTATTCAGATGGATTAAAACAACAAAACAAGTGGCACTCTTATATAAAAGATGGCCTGTAATAGGTAAACATGGCAGATTCCTGTTTATTGTGGTGTTTTTCTTCCAAAAGTGTTCAATAGCTGCAGTTTTGGGTGATTTTTGCCAACTATGTGAATGGAACAACCTTTTAGCAACAGCAAACCCCAACCTTTTTTTGCACCACACACAGCTTTATTGTCAGACAGTGTTTTCATTCACTGATGTTTGAGGTGAAGCAGATAAATACAACAAAATACAATGATACAGCCAGCATGACATTTGGTACTTTTTAAGTATATGGTGAGAAAATGAATCCATTGAGAAAACAGCTGTATTAACAGTGTTTCTGTAACATTAAAGAGCCGGTTTGCTGCATATCATGCAGAGCGGGCATAGTGTGTGGAAATAATCAGACGCAATAAATCCATATTTTAAATTTCCCTTAGTTGTCACACATTTAAGTGTGCAAATTTTTTTTCTGCCTTTGACCCGTCCACTGGGGGAGAGGTGAGTTGCAGACACAGCTGCACTTCCAATCTCTTCATGTTGAGTGTCAAGCAGGGATGCACTGGGTCCCATTTTTAGAGTCTTTGGTACGATTCCGCCTCGATTTGAACTCACGACTTTCTAGTCTCAAGGTAGACGCTCTACCACAAGGCCACTGAGCTTTATGTGGGAATCCTGGTGTGTCCCATTAAATGCAACTTTCCCTTTTTATAAACAGGGGATACAGGTTGGGTGTAGTAGTTAGTGATTTTGCCTCACAGTGACGAGACCCCGGTTTGAATCCCAGCTGGGACCTTTCTATGTGGAGTTTGCTTGTTCGTCCTGTACATGTGTGGGTTTTCCTGGGTTCTTTAGCTTCCTCCCAAAGTCCAAAACATGCTACTTAGGTCAATTGGTATCTCTAAATTGTCCCTAAGCCTCCCTAGAAAGCACAATGTTCTGTCTTCTTCTTATTCTTCTCAGCATCAACCTCAATTTGTCAATTCGCATGTCTCAGAGTCGCTGTGGTGCCATCAACATCATGATGACTTTTGTGCAGCATCAAAACTGGGACCGCTAGATTGACGTCTGGTCATCACCCGACCCTGTCATGTCCTCAGGCCTCGTCGCGTGTCCACGCTACTACCATACGATTTCTAACAATCGGACATTGGGACAGCAGTGTGGAGGCAGGGGAGTGGCAGTCTGAAAGTGGCCGACTATCAGACAATTTTGGAGACCCTCCTATTAGTTAACTATCATGCTGCAGCCTTCCTGCCACCCACTTGTCACTAGACTGCAACCTTGGGACCTCGAAATCCAGCTGACCAGAGTAAATTGCAACTTCCGCATCTAAATTAGAGATGTGGAATTTGGTGAAAATCTTGCATTTTGGTCGCCACATACTGGCGTTTTGGGATGTGTGACTGTAGTTTAAAAAAAAAAAAAAACAATATCCAGACGTGTTGTAGATCGGTCATAACCTTCTGAAGCTAAAAATGTATAACAGTGGTAGGGTTCTCATGGTCTGATTATTTGATACATTCTGGAAGCAGAAACATAAAGGTTAGACAGACTAGAAGGTTGGTACAGCTCCTTCAATGCACACAAATGGTCTTTATTACCTTCAAGACAACTGTTGCTATAGTTGATCCAAGCGTTTTGGAGAGTTCTAGCTGCTCAACACAGTACCTTTCTGTTATCCCGTCTCCACAGCCTTTCTGCGCTTTCCTAACTTGTAATTTCAACAGCCAGCAGAAGGGAAGTGGTTTGCTTAATGTTTTTTCCTTTTTGTTTTCTTTGTCTGAGAGGGGAAAGAGTCACTTTCTGTTATTGATAGTTTAAAATGTTTATTCTTAAATATGAGAGAGGATCTGTATTCCATGAAATATTTGAGCTGGCAGCACGGCCTGGGAAGTGGACGACATTCATTACAGTAAGCTCTACAACTGTGCGTAATGGATTCAACATACTGCCAGAGAAGCTCTCGCCGTCACACAGAAGCAGTTGATACAAGAAGGGCATGATGACATTTGGATGACGAAACAGACACACAAATGCACTTTTTGTTTCATTTGTCAAAATAAAAAATCGCTGGTTATGCTCAGTCAAGCCTCCCAAACATTTATCTACATCTTCTAAAATTCAAGATTACGTGGCGTTATGATGTGATGTCATGCACCAAACAAAATGCTCAATTTACCCTGTTATCTTGAAAGCACAGATATTCTTTTGCAGCCACACAGACCTTTTTGACGGACTGTTTGAACATGTCTGGACATTATGAGGGGATTTACAGAATTGTCTTTAGAAATTCCCCAATGACACTGTAATGCAGAGATGTTTCTCAGATTGGGATAAGCGTGATTCAGCATTCTGGTTTAGGTTTTTTTCCACAAAGTCAAGCTGTATTCTTATCAGTCATGTCATTTTTTACCACTTTGGGTTGTTTTCACTTTTAAACAAAAGTGAATCTACTCAATTCGATTCGATTTTGTGTATAAATTTTATTAATAAATACATCAATATGTATGTTTGAAGATATTCATTTTAATCTGATACAGTTCACATACTGTATTTTTTAGTGAAACATTGTTAATACCATACAGTGTTACATGGATTCTCAATCAGAGAAGCTCTAACAATTGTCCTGCCTATCCTGGAGAGCGTTTCCGTTTGGCCACTACGAGTTTGGAAAATTAATGCTTGTGAGTAAATAAATATCTTCATTTAGTCAGCAATGTTTGTCTAGCGTTAGCATTAGCCGTCCTATGGGAAATCCCAATATATATTAGCATCAAGCTAGCGGACTTTAGCATTATGCATTAGATTGATCTCTACTTTTATAGATCGATTATTGATCTATTAAGCTTAGATCGATCAATCAATTTTATCAACCTAGTCCTAGTGTGAAATATCCCAACAATTAAGCAATTTATATTCATATATTCAACGAGAATGATCTGCTTCAGGCAAATTGTTAATTAAATCAAATTGACTTATACCATTATAACATCGTTTCACTGTTTAGGTTGCCAATTCATTTTTCTTTTTTACACCAGATGCTCGACTGTTATTATAAGTTTGTCACTGCCTCGTTCTTTAATCCAACCAGTCAACCTTTTGAGTACGGTTCTCCTGGAGATCTTGTCCTGCTGTAACGGATGTGTTTCTCTAAACTGTCACCTCATGAATTATCAGTTGGCTAAATTAAGTAATAAAATGACCTGATCTTTCATGTATAAATATGAACATTTTTTTACATAACCCATAGATGGCTGCACTCTTGCCTTGCAGCGAGAAGGCCCTCGTTCAAATCCTAGCTTGGGACCTTTCTAAGCTGATTTTGCAGGTTTTTGAGGTTTTCTCTGGGTCTTCCAACTTCTCACGATCCATAAATATGCTTCATAGGTACATTGGTTATTCTAAATTGCCCCTTGGTGAATATGTGATTGTGTGGCCCTGCAATAGATTAGCGACTTGTTCTGGGTGCACCTTGCCTTTGAACAACCCGATGACCTCAAAGTTGGGTTAAAAAAAGGGATGGATAATCCTTAGGATTCTATAAGGTGAAAATGAAGCTGGAAGTCCTGGAGAAAATTCCAATTTTTATTGTTTTTCCATCAACCTCAACACGTTTAAAGATCATGTGCCTTGAAATTACAGGGTCGTGTCAGGATGGGCATACGGTGTAAAAATTGCTAAACCACAAGTATAAGTGGTTCGCCGACGGGATAAGCCAAAAAGTGAACAAACAAACCTTATAGTGCAAAAATGGGAGCTCTAAAAAAATCTAAATACCCGATAAAGGTAAAAAAAAAACGTTATTTATTTGGAAATGGTTGGATTTTTAAAAAATGAAAGTCGCTTTCTTTTGAAACTTTTTTTGCCTTTTCTGTGTAGCATCCTGAACCAACCAAGCAGCACATGACAACATCTTTGCAGCCTCAAAGCCAAAATATAGACTCAACATCCAAACTATGGAGAATTTAATGCCGCATATGAAGATATCTATTCATACAATTTTGGTTTTGGACATCCGTATTTATATGACTTGAGGTGTGAATTTATTAAACTATACAGAATGAAGGTGACACATCAAAACCCAAACTTTATTGCCACATTTAGTGAAATAAGGTAGCTATTTAATAAACTTTTTCTTGATGTGTTCTGCAAAAAAAGACTAAATTACTTCCTCTCATACTGACTTGTGCAGAAAAAGATACAGACTCTGTGTTTATGAATATTAATTTTATTTTTTTATTTAAATCTTTTTGCTCCCAGCAGCTTTCAGTGGTATTCTCCTTTATCAAACTTTTACATTAGCTTCACTTTGAACAGAAAACATCAGCGCACAGCTTTCATTGACACTCCACTGTGCCAGCTCACAGCGGGACAATGTGTTCACCGAAAGTATCTGATCATAATTTGGGGTGAAGCGTGGGACGTTGAATTATGCTGCGGCCCACAGACAGATGTTTGCCAAAAAAGTTCAAAGGTTTCGTGACAGAAACTCTCTTATCTTCGAAGAAACTCGCTTCTTTTGGTGGCGCAGCTCCGCTAATCTCGCAGGAAGATAAACCGAACGCTGCATGAGCACCAAAAATGCAAACATTACTGCAGCATAAAGGAATTCATTATGGAAAAATGTGATGAACATGCATAAAAAATGTTTAGTTTAGCTTTCTCTCTTGATACAGAAAAGCATTTTCTCTCTTATGCATTTCTAATGCTAATGTAGTTAATAATATAAAACATCCCAGCAAGCTAATGACCATCAATATTTCACACTGAAACATCCAGATGTGTTTTAGTATTAAATATTCAAAAGACTGGCCACGTGTCTCCATAATCATTTTTTTTAGTATTAATACCCTTTATTGAAAGCCTGAGCTCTCTTTCTTTATTTGAAGCATGATTTTCAAGACGGTCCACATGCAGAAAGGTTTCACTGTCAGGGTCTCGGTTTGCACATCAACACGTTTAAGGCAGAGAGTTTTGTAATAGAAACATCGTGTGCATTTGGGTGGGCGAACCACATTTTAATGTTAAAGAGGAGCTTTTCTGTTGGTACTTTTTTGTTTTAAATGTTTTTGATTAACTCATAGATAACTGCGTCTTTTCCAGATAACATTTTAATGATCTGATATTTAATATTCAGCAGAAACTTTTCCTTTGAAAAAAATATGTCAATTTTGAATTATTTGTTTGTTTTTCTGCAAAATTAGCCCTTCAAAGTACTAGACGAGAGTTTCACAAATCTAAGGAGATCATTTTACAGGACAGCTAAAGGAAAAAAACCATCAGGAGATAAATATACATAAAATTATTAACAGTTTTGTTTTGAGGGAACTTTTCATCAATAGGGAAAATTTCATAGAACACCAAAAAAAGGAAATAAGGTGCAGGTAAGTAAAAAGAAAGACGTCATGTTTAGTATTATCCTTTTTTTTGTTTTTTACTAAAAACAAAAAAAAGGCTAAATAAATCATAATAAATACTCAAGCAGTCAAACAGTTCTTTTGTTGCTCCAAAACTCATCTTACATTTTTATTCTCATCACTTACTTTCACGTAAAGTGGCTAATGCTAATGCATGATGATAATACATGCGTCCTTATTAATACTGCATTGTTTGTGTTTACAGTACAAAACAACTGAATTTGTCATAATTTGTGGAAATAATTAAAAAAGGGTAATTTCCTTGCAGTCTAAAGATCTAAAAAATGGGCTTCAGACCAGACCTTCTGCTGGACTCCATCAAGACTCACACATGGGCAGCACTGCGTTGCAGTTTTTATTGCACATGATCTCGGTTTGTTGCTAATTTCAGCTCCAAATAGACAGCTGGAGTTTTTTGGATGCATGTTGTAAGCTTTGGCACTCCACACTGTGTCTTCTCTGCATCACTAGATAGCAACCTTTACTAAATATTCATTTATTCTCTGTGTGCTTACTAACTAACTTTATGCCAAAAATACTTGAAAAATAATGTAAATTCAGAGAAAAATGTTTGATTCAAACAAGTTTTGATTGACTCCTTTTAGCATCACGCAAACAATGATTCAGTCTCATTAAAAAGAAATAAAAAAATAGGTGTGCTTTTCCAGACTGTTTTTCTGAAAACATAATAAAGCATT